>NW_027315957.1:0-185931 GCF_026437365.1 Eucyclogobius newberryi
AACCCAGGACTAAACCAGGACTAAACCAGGACTAAACCAGGTCTAAATCAGGACTTAACCAGGTCAAAACCAGGACTAACCAGGTCTAACCAGACTAAACCAGGACTAAACCAGGACTAAACCAGGTCTAAACCAGACTAAAGACTCACTGGACTTAACCAGGTCTAAACCAGGACTAAAACCAGGACTAAGACCAGGACTAAACCAGGACTAAACCAGGACTAACAGGTTAACCAGACTAAACCAGGTCTAAACCAGGACTAATCCAGGACTAAACCAGGACTAAACCAGGTCTAAATCAGGACTTAACCAGGTCTAAACCAGGACTAAACAGGTCTAACCAGGTCTAAACCAGGACTAAACCAGGCCTAAATCAGGACTTAACCAGGTCTAAACAGGACTAAACCAGGACTAAACCAGGACTAAACCAGGACTAAACCAGGACTAAACCAGGTCTAAATCAGGACTTAACCAGGTCTAAACCCAGGACTAAACCAGATCTAAACAGGACTAAACCAGGACTAAACCAGGACTTAACCAGGTCTAAACCAGGACTAAACCAGGACTAAACCAGGACTAAACCAGGACTAAACCAGGTCTAAACCAGGACTAAACCAGGTCTAAAATCAGGACTAAACCAGGATTAAACCAGGACTAAACCAGGTCTAAATCAAGACTATAACAGGACTAAACCAGGTCTAAACCAGGTCTAAACAGGTCTAAACCAGGACTAAACCAGGTCTAAACCAGGACTAAACCAGGACTTAACCTGGACTTAACCAGGTCTAAACCAGGTCTAAACCAGGACTAAACCAGGTCTAAACCAGGACTAAACAGACTAAACCAGGACTAACCAGTAACAGACTAAACCAGGTCTAAGAACCAGGACTAAACCAGGACTAAACCAGGTCTAAATCAGGACTAACCAGGACTAAACCAGGACTAACAGGACTAAACCAGGTCTAAATCAGGACTTAACCAGGTCTAAACCAGGTAAACCAGGACTAAACCAGGACTAAACCAGGACTAAACCAGGACTAAACCAGGTCTAAATCAGGACTTAACCAGGTCTAAATCAGGACTAACCAGGACTAAACCAAGACTAAACCAGGACTAAACAGGTCTAAATCAGGACTTAACCAGGTCTAATCAGGACTAACCAGGTCTAAACCAGGACTAAACCAGGTCTAAACCAGGTCTAAACCAGGACTAACCA
Source organism: Eucyclogobius newberryi (assembly GCF_026437365.1). Classification (NCBI taxonomy): domain Eukaryota; kingdom Metazoa; phylum Chordata; class Actinopteri; order Gobiiformes; family Gobiidae; genus Eucyclogobius; species Eucyclogobius newberryi. The sequence continues at coordinate 1,217 of NW_027315957.1, forward strand.
GGTCTAAACCAGGACTAAACCAGGTCTAAACCAGGACTAAACCAGGACTAAACCAGGTCTAAATCAGGACTTAACCAGGTCTAACCAGGACTAAACCAGGTCTAAACCAGGAACTAAACCAGGACTAAACCAGGACTAAACAGGTCTAAACCAGGACTAAACCAGGACTAAACCAGGACTAAACAGGACTAGGTCTAAACCAGGACTAAACCAGGACTAAAACCAGGTCTAAATCAGGACTAAACCAGGATAAACCAGGACTAAACCAGGTCTAAATCAAGACTTAACCAGGACTAAACCAGTCTAAACCAGGTCTAAACCAGGTCTAAACCAGGACTTAACCAGGTCTAAACCAGGTCTAAACCAGGACTAAACCAGGTCTAAACCAGGTCTAAACCAGGACTAAACCAGGACTAAACCAGGACTAAACCAGGTCTAAACCAGAACTAAACCAGGTCTAAACCAGGACTAAACCAGGACTAAACCAGGACTAACCAGGTCTAAATCAGGACTTAACCAGGTCTAAACCAGGACTAACCAGGTCTAAACCAGGACTAAACCAGGTCTAACCAGGAATAACCAGGACTTAACCAGGACTTAACCAGGACTAAACCAGGACTAAACCAGGACTAAACCAGGACTAAACCAGGACTAAACCAGGTCTAAACCAGGTCTAAACCAGAACTAAACCAGGACTAAACCAGGTCTAAACCAGGTCTAAACCAGGACTAAACAGGACTAAACCAGGTCTAAATCAGGACTTAACCAGGACTAAACAGGTCTAAACCAGGTCTAAACCAGGACTAACAGGACTAAACCAGGTCTAAATCAGGACTTAACCAGGTCTAAATCAGGACTAAACCAGGACTAAACCAGGTCTAAACAGGACTAACCAGGATAAACCAGGACTAAACCAGGTCTAAATCAAGACTTAACCAGGACTAAACCAGGTCTAAACCAGGTCTAAACCAGGATCTAAACCAGGACTAAACCAGGTCTAAATCAGGACTTAACCAGGACTAAACCAGGTCTTAACCAGGTCTAAACCAGGTCTAAACCAGGACTAAACCAGGTCTAAACCAGGACTAAACCAGGACTAAACCAGGTCTAACCAGACTAAACCAGGTCTAAACCAGGACTAAACCAGGACTAAACCAGGACTAAACCAGGTCTAAATCAGGACTTAACCAGGTCTAAACCAGGACTAAACCAGGTCTAAACCAGGTCTAAACCAGGACTAAACCAGGACTAAACCAGGACTAAACCAGGTCTAAATCAGGACTTAACCAGGTCTAAACAGGACTAAACCAGGACTAAACCAGGACTAAACCAGGACTAAACCAGGACTAAACCAGGACTAAACCAGGTCTAAATCAGGACTTAACCAGGTCTAAACCAGGACTAAACCAGATCTAAACCAGGACTAAACCAGGACTTAACCAGGACTTAACCAGTCTAAACCAGGTCCTAAACCAGGACTAAACCAGGACTAAACCAGGACTAAACCAGGACTAAACCAGGTCTAAATCAGGACTTAACCAGGTCTAAATCAGGACTAAACCAGGACTAAACCAGGACTAAACCAGGACTAAACCAGGTCTAAATCAGGACTTAACCAGGTCTAAATCAGGACTAAACCAGGTCTAAACCAGGACTAAACCAGGTCTAAACCAGGTCTAAACCAGGACTAAACCAGGACTAAACCAGGACTAAACCAGGTCTAAACCAGGACTAAACCAGGACTAAACCAGGACTAAACAGGCCTAAACCAGGACTAAACCAGGACTAAACCAGGTCTAAATCAGGACTTAACCAGGTCTAACCAGGACTAAACCAGGTCTAAACCAGAACTAAACCAGGACTTAACCAGGACTTAACCAGGTCTAAACCAGGTCTAAACCAGGGACTAAACCAGGACTAAACCAGGACTAAACCAGGTCTAAATCAGGACTTAACCAGGTCTAAATCAGGACTAAACCAGGACTAAACCAGGACTAAACCAGGACTAAACCAGGTCTAAATCAGGACTTAACCAGGTCTAAATCAGGACTAAACCAGGTCTAAACCAGGACTAAACCAGGTCTAAACCAGGTCTAAATCAGGACTATTCCAGGATTAAACCAGGACTAAACCAGGTCCAAATCAAGACTTAACCAGGTCTAAACCAGGTCTAAATCAGGTCTAAACCAGGACTAAACCAGGTCTAAACCAGGTCTAAATCAGGACTAAACCAGGACTAAACCAGGACTAAACCAGGTCTAAACCAGGACTAAACCAGGTCTAAACCAGGTCTAAACCAGGACTAAACCAGGACTAAACCAGGACTAAACCAGGCCTAAACCAGGACTAAACCAGGACTAAACCAGGTCTAAATCAGGACTTAACCAGGTCTAAATCAGGACTAAACCAGGTCTAAATCAGGACTAAACCAGGTCTAAACCAGGACTAAACCAGGTCTAAACCAGGTCTAAACCAGGACTAAACCAGGTCTAAACCAGGACTAAACCAGGACTAAACCAGGTCTAAACCAGGACTAAACCAGGACTAAACCAGGTCTAAATCAGGACTTAACCAGGTCTAAACCAGGACTAAACCAGGTCTAAACCAGAACTAAACCAGGACTAAACCAGGACTAAACCAGGTCTAAACCAGGACTAAACCAGGACTAAACCAGGACTAAACCAGTTCTAAATCAGGACTTAACCAGGACTAAACCAGGTCTAAATCAGGACTTAACCAGGTCTAAACCAGGTCTAAACCAGGTCTAAACCAGGACTAAACAAGGACTAAACCAGGACTAAACCAGGTCTAAATCAGGACTTAACCAGGTCTAAATCAGGACTAAACCAGGACTAAACCAGGTCTAAATCAGGACTATTCCAGGATTAAACCAGGACTAAACCAGGTCCAAATCAAGACTTAACCAGGTCTAAACCAGGTCTAAATCAGGTCTAAACCAGGACTAAACCAGGTCTAAACCAGGTCTAAATCAGGTCTAAACCAGGTCTAAACCAGGACAAAACCAGGACTTAACCAGGTCTAAATCAGGACTTAACCAGGTCTAAACCAGGACTAAACCAGGTCTAAACCAGGACTAAACCAGGACTAAACCAGGACTAAACCAGGACTAAACCAGGACTAAACCAGGCCTAAACCAGGACTAAACCAGGTCTAAACCAGGACTAAACCAGGTCTAAATCAGGACTTAACCAGGTCTAAATCAGGACTAAACCAGGTCTAAACCAGGACTAAACCAGGTCTAAACCAGGTCTAAACCAGGACTAAACCAGGACTAAACCAGGACTAAACCAGGTCTAAATCAGGACTTAACCAGGTCTAAATCAGGACTAAACCAGGACTAAACCAGGACTAAACCAGGACTAAACCAGGTCTAAATCAGGACTTAACCAGGTCTAAATCAGGACTAAACCAGGTCTAAACCAGGACTAAACCAGGTCTAAACCAGGTCTAAACCAGGACTAAACCAGGTCTAAACCAGGACTAAACCAGGACTAAACCAGGTCTAAACCAGGACTAAACCAGGACTAAACCAGGTCTAAATCAGGACTTAACCAGGTCTAAACCAGGACTAAACCAGGTCTAAACCAGAACTAAACCAGGACTAAACCAGGACTAAACCAGGTCTAAACCAGGACAAAACCAGGACTAAACCAGGACTAAACCAGGACTAAACCAGGTCTAAATCAGGACTAAACCAGGATTAAACCAGGACTAAACCAGGTCTAAATCAAGACTTAACCAGGACTAAACCAGGTCTAAACCAGGTCTAAACCAGGTCTAAACCAGGACTAAACCAGGACTAAACCAGGACTTAACCAGGACTTAACCAGGTCTAAACCAGGTCTAAACCAGGACTAAACCAGGTCTAAACCAGGTCTAAACCAGGACTAAACCAGGACTAAACCAGGACTAAACCAGGTCTAAACCAGAACTAAACCAGGTCTAAACCAGGACTAAACCAGGACTAAACCAGGACTAAACCAGGTCTAAATCAGGACTTAACCAGGTCTAAACCAGGACTAAACCAGGTCTAAACCAGGACTAAACCAGGTCTAAACCAGGACTAAACCAGGACTTAACCAGGACTTAACCAGGTCTAAACCAGGTCTAAACCAGGACTAAACCAGGACTAAACCAGGACTAAACCAGGACTAAACCAGGACTAAACCAGGTCTAAACCAGGTCTAAACCAGAACTAAACCAGGACTAAACCAGGTCTAAACCAGGTCCAAACCAGGACTAAACCAGGACTAAACCAGGTCTAAATCAGGACTTAACCAGGACTAAACCAGGTCTAAATCAGGACTTAACCAGGTCTAAACCAGGACTAAACCAGGTCTAAACCAGGTCTAAACCAGGACTAAACCAGGACTAAACCAGGACTAAACCTGGACTAAACCAGGTCTAAATCAGGACTTAACCAGGTCTAAATCAGGACTAAACCAGGACTAAACCAGGTCTAAATCAGGACTAAACCAGGATTAAACCAGGACTAAACCAGGTCTAAATCAAGACTTAACCAGGACTAAACCAGGTCTAAACCAGGTCTAAACCAGGTCTAAACCAGGTCTAAACCAGGACTAAACCAGGACTAAACCAGGACTAAACCAGGACTAAACCAGGTCTAAATCAGGACTTAACCAGGTCTAAACCAGGACTAAACCAGGTCTAAACCAGGACTAAACCAGGTCTAAACCAGGACTAAACCAGGTCTAAACCAGGTCTAAACCAGGACTAAACCAGGACTAAACCAGGTCTAAATCAGGACTTAACCAGGTCAAAACCAGGACTAAACCAGGTCTAAACCAGAACTAAACCAGGACTAAACCAGGACTAAACCAGGTCTAAACCAGGACTAAACCAGGTCTAAACCAGGACTAAACCAGGACTAAACCAGGACTAAACCAGGTCTAAACCAGAACTAAACCAGGTCTAAACCAGGACTAAACCAGGACTAAACCAGGACTAAACCAGGTCTAAATCAGGACTTAACCAGGTCTAAACCAGGACTAAACCAGGTCTAAACCAGGACTAAACCAGGTCTAAACCAGGACTAAACCAGGACTTAACCAGGACTAAACCAGGACTAAACCAGGACTAAACCAGGTCTAAACCAGAACAAAACCAGGACTAAACCAGGACTAAACCAGGTCTAAACCAGGACTAAACCAGGACTAAACCAGGACTAAACCAGGACTAAACCAGTTCTAAATCAGGACTTAACCAGGACTAAACCAGGTCTAAATCAGGACTTAACCAGGTCTAAATCAGGACTAAACCAGGACTAAACCAGGACTAAACCAGGTCTAAATCAGGACTTAACCAGGTCTAAATCAGGACTAAACCAGGACTAAACCAGGACTAAACCAGGTCTAAACCAGGACTAAACCAGGTCTAAACCAGGTCTAAACCAGGACTAAACCAGGACTAAACCAGGACTAAACCAGGTCTAAACCAGGACTAAACCAGGACTAAACCAGGACTAAACCAGGCCTAAACCAGGACTAAACCAGGACTAAACCAGGTCTAAATCAGGACTTAACCAGGTCAAAACCAGGACTAAACCAGGTCTAAACCAGAACTAAACCAGGACTAAACCAGGACTAAACCAGGTCTAAACCAGGACTAAACCAGGACTTAACCTGGACTTAACCAGGTCTAAACCAGGTCTAAACCAGGACTAAACCAGGTCTAAACCAGGACTAAACCAGGACTAAACCAGGACTAAACCAGGTCTAAACCAGAACTAAACCAGGTCTAAACCAGGACTAAACCAGGACTAAACCAGGACTAAACCAGGTCTAAATCAGGACTTAACCAGGTCTAAACCAGGACTAAACCAGGTCTAAACCAGGTCTAAACCAGGACTAAACAAGGACTAAACCAGGCCTAAATCAGGACTTAACCAGGTCTAAATCAGGACTAAACCAGGACTAAACCAGGTCTAAATCAGGACTATTCCAGGATTAAACCAGGACTAAACCAGGTCTAAATCAAGACTTAACCAGGTCTAAACCAGGACTAAACCAGGACTAAACCAGGACTAAACCAGGACTAAACCAGGTCTAAACCAGAACTAAACCAGGTCTAAAACAGGACTAAACCAGGACTAAACCAGGACTAAACCAGGACTAAACCAGGTCTAAATCAGGACTTAACCAGGTCTAAACCAGGACTAAACCAGATCTAAACCAGGACTAAACCAGGACTTAACCAGGACTTAACCAGGTCTAAACCAGGTCTAAACCAGGACTAAACCAGGACTAAACCAGGACTAAACCAGGACTAAACCAGGTCTAAATCAGGACTTAACCAGGTCTAAATCAGGACTAAACCAGGACTAAACCAGGACTAAACCAGGACTAAACCAGGTCTAAATCAGGACTTAACCAGGTCTAAATCAGGACTAAACCAGGTCTAAACCAGGACTAAACCAGCTCTAAACCAGGACTAAACCAGGTCTAAACCAGGACTAAACCAGGACTAAACCAGGACTAAACCAGGACTAAACCAGGTCTAAACCAGGACTAAACCAGGACTAAACCAGGACTAAACCAGGCCTAAACCAGGACTAAACCAGGACTAAACCAGGTCTAAATCAGGACTTAACCAGGTCTAAACCAGGACTAAACCAGGTCTAAACCAGAACTAAACCAGGACTAAACCAGGACTAAACCAGGTCTAAACCAGGACTTAACCAGGACTTAACCAGGACTTAACCAGGTCTAAACCAGGTCTAAACCAGGACTAAACCAGGACTAAACCAGGACTAAACCAGGTCTAAATCAGGACTTAACCAGGTCTAAATCAGGACTAAACCAGGACTAAACCAGGACTAAACCAGGTCTAAATCAGGACTAAACCAGGTCTAAACCAGGACTAAACCAGGTCTAAACCAGGTCTAAACCAGGACTAAACCAGGTCTAAACCAGGACTAAACCAGGACTAAACCAGGTCTAAATCAGGACTTAACCAGGTCTAAACCAGGACTAAACCAGGTCTAAACCAGAACTAAACCAGGACTAAACCAGGACTAAACCAGGTCTAAACCAGGACTAAACCAGGACTAAACCAGGTCTAAACCAGAACTAAACCAGGACTAAACCAGGACTAAACCAGGTCTAAACCAGGACTAAACCAGGACTAAACCAGGACTAAACCAGTTCTAAATCAGGACTTAACCAGGACTAAACCAGGTCTAAATCAGGACTTAACCAGGTCTAAACCAGGTCTAAACCAGGTCTAAACCAGGACTAAACAAGGACTAAACCAGGACTAAACCAGGTCTAAATCAGGACTTAACCAGGTCTAAATCAGGACTAAACCAGGACTAAACCAGGTCTAAATCAGGACTATTCCAGGATTAAACCAGGACTAAACCAGGTCTAAATCAGGACTTAACCAGGACTAAACCAGGTCTAAATCAGGACTTAACCAGGTCTAAACCAGGTCTAAACCAGGTCTAAACCAGGACTAAACAAGGACTAAACCAGGACTAAACCAGGTCTAAATCAGGACTTAACCAGGTCTAAATCAGGACTAAACCAGGATTAAACCAGGACTAAACCAGGTCCAAATCAAGACTTAACCAGGTCTAAACCAGGTCTAAATCAGGTCTAAACCAGAACTAAACCAGGACTAAACCAGGACTTAACCAGGTCTAAACCAGGTCTAAACCAGGACTAAACCAGGTCTAAACCAGGACTAAACCAGGACTAAACCAGGACTAAACCAGGACTAAACCAGGACTAAACCAGGACTAAACCAGGACTAAACCAGGTCTAAATCAGGACTTAACCAGGTCTAAACCAGGACTAAACCAGGACTAAACCAGGACTAAACCAGGACTAAACCAGGACTAAACCAGGTCTAAATCAGGACTTAACCAGGTCTAAATCAGGACTAAACCAGGTCTAAACCAGGACTAAACCAGGTCTAAACCAGGACTAAACCAGGACTAAACCAGGACTAAACCAGGACTAAACCAGGTCTAAACCAGGACTAAACCAGGTCTAAACCAGAACTAAACCAGGACTAAACCAGGACTAAACCAGGTCTAAACCAGGACTTAACCAGGACTTAACCAGGACTTAACCAGGTCTAAACCAGGTCTAAACCAGGACTAAACCAGGACTAAACCAGGAGTAAACCAGGTCTAAATCAGGACTTAACCAGGTCTAAATCAGGACTAAACCAGGACTAAACCAGGACTAAACCAGGACTAAACCAGGTCTAAATCAGGACTTAACCAGGTCTAAATCAGGACTAAACCAGGTCTAAACCAGGACTAAACCAGGTCTAAACCAGGTCTAAACCAGGACTAAACCAGGACTAAACCAGGTCTAAACCAGGACTAAACCAGGACTAAACCAGGTCTAAATCAGGACTTAACCAGGTCTAAACCAGGACTAAACCAGGTCTAAACCAGAACTAAACCAGGACTAAACCAGGACTAAACCAGGACTAAACCAGGACTAAACCAGGACTAAACCAGGTCTAAACCAGGACTAAACCAGGACTTAACCAGGACTAAACCAGGACTAAACCAGGACTAAACCAGGTCTAAACCAGAACTAAACCAGGACTAAACCAGGACTAAACCAGGACTAAACCAGGACTAAACCAGTTCTAAATCAGGACTTAACCAGGACTAAACCAGGTCTAAATCAGGACTTAACCAGGTCTAAACCAGGTCTAAACCAGGTCTAAACCAGGACTAAACAAGGACTAAACCAGGACTAAACCAGGTCTAAATCAGGACTTAACCAGGTCTAAATCAGGACTAAACCAGGACTAAACCAGGTCTAAATCAGGACTATTCCAGGATTAAACCAGGACTAAACCAGGTCCAAATCAAGACTTAACCAGGTCTAAACCAGGTCTAAATCAGGTCTAAACCAGGACTAAACCAGGTCTAAACCAGGTCTAAACCAGGTCTAAACCAGGACAAAACCAGGACTTAACCAGGTCTAAATCAGGACTTAACCAGGTCTAAACCAGGACTAAACCAGGTCTAAACCAGGACTAAACCAGGACTAAACCAGGTCTAAACCAGAACTAAACCAGGTCTAAACCAGGACTAAACCAGGACTAAACCAGGACTTAACCAGGTCTAAATCAGGACTTAACCAGGTCTAAACCAGGACTAAACCAGGTCTAAACCAGGTCTAAACCAGGACTAAACAAGGACTAAACCAGGACTAAACCAGGCCTAAATCAGGACTTAACCAGGTCTAAATCAGGACTAAACCAGGACTAAACCAGGTCTAAATCAGGACTATTCCAGGATTAAACCAGGACTAAACCAGGTCTAAATCAAGACTTAACCAGGTCTAAACCAGGACTAAACCAGGACTAAACCAGGACTAAACCAGGACTAAACCAGGTCTAAATCAGGACTTAACCAGGTCAAAACCAGGACTAAACCAGGTCTAAACCAGAACTAAACCAGGACTAAACCAGGACTAAACCAGGTCTAAACCAGGACTAAACCAGGACTTAACCTGGACTTAACCAGGTCTAAACCAGGACTAAACCAGGACTAAACCAGGTCTAAACCAGGACTAAACCAGGACTAAACCAGGTCTAAACCAGAACTAAACCAGGTCTAAACCAGGACTAAACCAGGACTAAACCAGGACTAAACCAGGTCTAAATCAGGACTTAACCAGGTCTAAACCAGGACTAAACCAGGTCTAAACCAGGTCTAAACCAGGACTAAACAAGGACTAAACCAGGACTAAACCAGGCCTAAATCAGGACTTAACCAGGTCTAAAACAGGACTAAACCAGGACTAAACCAGGACTAAACCAGGACTAAACCAGGACTAAACCAGGTCTAAATCAGGACTTAACCAGGTCTAAACCAGGACTAAACCAGATCTAAACCAGGACTAAACCAGGACTTAACCAGGACTTAACCAGGTCTAAACCAGGTCTAAACCAGGACTAAACCAGGACTAAACCAGGACTAAACCAGGTCTAAATCAGGACTTAACCAGGTCTAAATCAGGACTAAACCAGGACTAAACCAGGTCTAAATCAGGACTAAACCAGGATTAAACCAGGTCTAAATCAGGACTTAACCAGGTCTAAATCAGGTCTAAATCAGGACTAAACCAGGATCAAACCAGGACTAAACCAGGTCTAAATCAAGACTTAACCAGGACTAAACCAGGTCTAAACCAGGTCTAAACCAGGTCTAAACCAGGACTAAACCAGGTCTAAACCAGGACTAAACCAGGACTTAACCTGGACTTAACCAGGTCTAAACCAGGTCTAAACCAGGACTAAACCAGGTCTAAACCAGGACTAAACCAGGACTAAACCAGGACTAAACCAGGACTAAACCAGGTCTAAACCAGAACTAAACCAGGTCTAAACCAGGACTAAACCAGGACTAAACCAGGACTAAACCAGGTCTAAATCAGGACTAAACCAGGACTAAACCAGGACTAAACCAGGACTAAACCAGGTCTAAATCAGGACTTAACCAGGTCTAAATCAGGACTAAACAAGGTCTAAACCAGGACTAAACCAGGTCTAAACCAGGTCTAAACCAGGACTAAACCAGGACTAAACCAGGACTAAACCAGGTCTAAACCAGGACTAAACCAGGACTAAACCAGGTCTAAATCAGGACTTAACCAGGTCTAAACCAGGACTAAACCAGGACTAAACCAGGACTAAACCAGGACTAAACCAGGTCTAAACCAGGACTAAACCAGGACTAAACCAGGACTAAACCAGGCCTAAACCAGGACTAAACCAGGACTAAACCAGGTCTAAATCAGGACTTAACCAGGTCTAAACCAGGACTAAACCAGGTCTAAACCAGGACTTAACCAGGACTTAACCAGGACTTAACCAGGTCTAAACCAGGTCTAAACCAGGACTAAACCAGGACTAAACCAGGACTAAACCAGGACTAAACCAGGTCTAAATCAGGACTTAACCAGGTCTAAATCAGGACTAAACCAGGACTAAACCAAGACTAAACCAGGACTAAACCAGGTCTAAATCAGGACTTAACCAGGTCTAAATCAGGACTAAACCAGGTCTAAACCAGGACTAAACCAGGTCTAAACCAGGTCTAAACCAGGACTAAACCAGGTCTAAACAAGGACTAAACCAGGACTAAACCAGGTCTAAACCAGGACTAAACCAGGACTTAACCAGGTCTAAACCAGGTCTAAACCAGGACTAAACCAGGACTAAACCAGGACTAAACCAGGACTAAACCAGGTCTAAATCAGGACTTAACCAGGTCTAAACCAGGACTAAACCAGGTCTAAACCAGAACTAAACCAGGACTAAACCAGGACTAAACCAGGTCTAAACCAGGACTAAACCAGGACTAAACCAGGACTAAACCAGGACTAAACCAGGTCTAAACCAGGACTAAACCAGGTCTAAACCAGGACTAAACCAGGTCTAAACCAGGACTAAACCAGGACTAAACCAGGTCTAAATCAGGACTAAACCAGGATTAAACCAGGACTAAACCAGGTCTAAATCAAGACTTAACCAGGACTAAACCAGGTCTAAACCAGGTCTAAACCAGGTCTAAACCAGGACTAAACCAGGACTAAACCAGGACTTAACCAGGACTTAACCAGGTCTAAACCAGGTCTAAACCAGGACTAAACCAGGTCTAAACCAGGTCTAAACCAGGACTAAACCAGGACTAAACCAGGACTAAACCAGGTCTAAACCAGAACTAAACCAGGTCTAAACCAGGACTAAACCAGGACTAAACCAGGACTAAACCAGGTCTAAATCAGGACTTAACCAGGTCTAAACCAGGACTAAACCAGGTCTAAACCAGGACTAAACCAGGTCTAAACCAGGACTAAACCAGGACTTAACCAGGACTTAACCAGGTCTAAACCAGGTCTAAACCAGGACTAAACCAGGACTAAACCAGGACTAAACCAGGACTAAACCAGGTCTAAACCAGAACTAAACCAGGACTAAACCAGGTCTAAATCAGGACTTAACCAGGACTAAACCAGGTCTAAACCAGGTCTAAACCAGGACTAAACCAGGACTAAACCAGGACTAAACCAGGACTAAACCAGGTCTAAATCAGGACTTAACCAGGTCTAAATCAGGACTAAACCAGGACTAAACCAGGTCTAAATCAGGACTAAACCAGGATTAAACCAGGACTAAACCAGGTCTAAATCAAGACTTAACCAGGACTAAACCAGGTCTAAACCAGGTCTAAACCAGGTCTAAACCAGGACTAAACCAGGTCTAAACCAGGACTAAACCAGGACTTAACCTGGACTTAACCAGGTCTAAACCAGGTCTAAACCAGGACTAAACCAGGTCTAAACCAGGACTAAACCAGGACTAAACCAGGACTAAACCAGGTCTAAACCAGAACTAAACCAGGTCTAAACCAGGACTAAACCAGGACTAAACCAGGACTAAACCAGGTCTAAATCAGGACTTAACCAGGTCTAAACCAGGACTAAACCAGGTCTAAACCAGGTCTAAACCAGGACTAAACAAGGACTAAACCAGGACTAAACCAGGCCTAAATCAAGACTTAACCAGGTCTAAATCAGGACTAAACCAGGACTAAACCAGGACTAAACCAGGACTAAACCAGGACTAAACCAGGACTAAACCAGGTCTAAATCAGGACTTAACCAGGTCTAAACCAGGACTAAACCAGATCTAAACCAGGACTAAACCAGGACTTAACCAGGACTTAACCAGGTCTAAACCAGGTCTAAACCAGGACTAAACCAGGACTAAACCAGGACTAAACCAGGACTAAACCAGGTCTAAATCAGGACTTAACCAGGTCTAAATCAGGACTAAACCAGGACTAAACCAGGACTAAACCAGGACTAAACCAGGTCTAAATCAGGACTTAACCAGGTCTAAATCAGGACTAAACCAGGTCTAAACCAGGACTAAACCAGGTCTAAACCAGGTCTAAACCAGGACTAAACCAGGACTAAACCAGGACTAAACCAGGTCTAAACCAGGACTAAACCAGGACTAAACCAGGACTAAACCAGGCCTAAACCAGGACTAAACCAGGACTAAACCAGGTCTAAATCAGGACTTAACCAGGTCTAAACCAGGACTAAACCAGGTCTAAACCAGAACTAAACCAGGACTTAACCAGGACTTAACCAGGTCTAAACCAGGTCTAAACCAGGACTAAACCAGGACTAAACCAGGACTAAACCAGGACTAAACCAGGTCTAAATCAGGACTTAACCAGGTCTAAATCAGGACTAAACCAGGACTAAACCAGGACTAAACCAGGTCTAAATCAGGACTTAACCAGGTCTAAATCAGGACTAAACCAGGTCTAAACCAGGACTAAACCAGGTCTAAACCAGGTCTAAACCAGGACTAAACCAGGTCTAAACCAGGACTAAACCAGGACTAAACCAGGTCTAAACCAGGACTAAACCAGGACTAAACCAGGTCTAAATCAGGACTTAACCAGGTCTAAACCAGGACTAAACCAGGTCTAAACCAGAACTAAACCAGGACTAAACCAGGACTAAACCAGGTCTAAACCAGGACTAAACCAGGACTAAACCAGGACTAAACCAGGACTAAACCAGGTCTAAACCAGGACTAAACCAGGACTTAACCAGGACTAAACCAGGACTAAACCAGGACTAAACCAGGTCTAAACCAGAACTAAACCAGGACTAAACCAGGACTAAACCAGGTCTAAACCAGGACTAAACCAGGACTAAACCAGGACTAAACCAGTTCTAAATCAGGACTTAACCAGGACTAAACCAGGTCTAAATCAGGACTTAACCAGGTCTAAACCAGGTCTAAACCAGGTCTAAACCAGGACTAAACAAGGACTAAACCAGGACTAAACCAGGTCTAAATCAGGACTTAACCAGGTCTAAATCAGGACTAAACCAGGACTAAACCAGGTCTAAATCAGGACTATTCCAGGATTAAACCAGGACTAAACCAGGTCCAAATCAAGACTTAACCAGGTCTAAACCAGGTCTAAATCAGGTCTAAACCAGGACTAAACCAGGTCTAAACCAGGTCTAAACCAGGTCTAAACCAGGACAAAACCAGGACTTAACCAGGTCTAAATCAGGACTTAACCAGGTCTAAACCAGGACTAAACCAGGTCTAAACCAGGACTAAACCAGGACTAAACCAGGACTAAACCAGGACTAAACCAGGCCTAAACCAGGACTAAACCAGGTCTAAACCAGGACTAAACCAGGTCTAAATCAGGACTTAACCAGGTCTAAATCAGGACTAAACCAGGTCTAAACCAGGACTAAACCAGGTCTAAACCAGGTCTAAACCAGGACTAAACCAGGACTAAACCAGGACTAAACCAGGTCTAAACCAGGACTAAACCAGGACTAAACCAGGACTAAACCAGGCCTAAACCAGGACTAAACCAGGACTAAACCAGGTCTAAATCAGGACTTAACCAGGTCTAAACCAGAACTAAACCAGGACTAAACCAGGACTAAACCAGGTCTAAACCAGGACTTAACCAGGACTTAACCAGGACTTAACCAGGTCTAAACCAGGTCTAAACCAGGACTAAACCAGGACTAAACCAGGACTAAACCAGGACTAAACCAGGTCTAAATCAGGACTTAACCAGGTCTAAATCAGGACTAAACCAGGACTAAACCAGGACTAAACCAGGACTAAACCAGGTCTAAATCAGGACTTAACCAGGTCTAAATCAGGACTAAACCAGGTCTAAACCAGGACTAAACCAGGTCTAAACCAGGTCTAAACCAGGACTAAACCAGGTCTAAACCAGGACTAAACCAGGACTAAACCAGGTCTAAACCAGGACTAAACCAGGACTAAACCAGGTCTAAATCAGGACTTAACCAGGTCTAAACCAGGACTAAACCAGGTCTAAACCAGGTCTAAACCAGGACTAAACCAGGACTAAACCAGGACTAAACCTGGACTAAACCAGGTCTAAATCAGGACTTAACCAGGTCTAAATCAGGACTAAACCAGGACTAAACCAGGTCTAAATCAGGACTAAACCAGGATTAAACCAGGACTAAACCAGGTCTAAATCAAGACTTAACCAGGACTAAACCAGGTCTAAACCAGGTCTAAACCAGGTCTAAACCAGAACTAAACCAGGACTAAACCAGGACTAAACCAGGTCTAAACCAGGACTAAACCAGGACTAAACCAGGACTAAACCAGGACTAAACCAGGTCTAAACCAGGACTAAACCAGGACTTAACCAGGACTAAACCAGGACTAAACCAGGACTAAACCAGGTCTAAACCAGAACTAAACCAGGACTAAACCAGGACTAAACCAGGTCTAAACCAGGACTAAACCAGGACTAAACCAGGACTAAACCAGTTCTAAATCAGGACTTAACCAGGACTAAACCAGGTCTAAATCAGGACTTAACCAGGTCTAAACCAGGTCTAAACCAGGTCTAAACCAGGACTAAACAAGGACTAAACCAGGACTAAACCAGGTCTAAATCAGGACTTAACCAGGTCTAAATCAGGACTAAACCAGGACTAAACCAGGTCTAAATCAGGACTATTCCAGGATTAAACCAGGACTAAACCAGGTCCAAATCAAGACTTAACCAGGTCTAAACCAGGTCTAAATCAGGTCTAAACCAGGACTAAACCAGGTCTAAACCAGGTCTAAACCAGGTCTAAACCAGGACAAAACCAGGACTTAACCAGGTCTAAATCAGGACTTAACCAGGTCTAAACCAGGACTAAACCAGGTCTAAACCAGGACTAAACCAGGACTAAACCAGGACTAAACCAGGACTAAACCAGGCCTAAACCAGGACTAAACCAGGTCTAAACCAGGACTAAACCAGGTCTAAATCAGGACTTAACCAGGTCTAAATCAGGACTAAACCAGGTCTAAACCAGGACTAAACCAGGTCTAAACCAGGTCTAAACCAGGACTAAACCAGGACTAAACCAGGACTAAACCAGGTCTAAACCAGGACTAAACCAGGACTAAACCAGGACTAAACCAGGCCTAAACCAGGACTAAACCAGGACTAAACCAGGTCTAAATCAGGACTTAACCAGGTCTAAACCAGAACTAAACCAGGACTAAACCAGGACTAAACCAGGTCTAAACCAGGACTTAACCAGGACTTAACCAGGACTTAACCAGGTCTAAACCAGGTCTAAACCAGGACTAAACCAGGACTAAACCAGGACTAAACCAGGACTAAACCAGGTCTAAATCAGGACTTAACCAGGTCTAAATCAGGACTAAACCAGGACTAAACCAGGACTAAACCAGGACTAAACCAGGTCTAAATCAGGACTTAACCAGGTCTAAATCAGGACTAAACCAGGTCTAAACCAGGACTAAACCAGGTCTAAACCAGGTCTAAACCAGGACTAAACCAGGTCTAAACCAGGACTAAACCAGGACTAAACCAGGTCTAAACCAGGACTAAACCAGGACTAAACCAGGTCTAAATCAGGACTTAACCAGGTCTAAACCAGGACTAAACCAGGTCTAAACCAGGTCTAAACCAGGACTAAACCAGGACTAAACCAGGACTAAACCTGGACTAAACCAGGTCTAAATCAGGACTTAACCAGGTCTAAATCAGGACTAAACCAGGACTAAACCAGGTCTAAATCAGGACTAAACCAGGATTAAACCAGGACTAAACCAGGTCTAAATCAAGACTTAACCAGGACTAAACCAGGTCTAAACCAGGTCTAAACCAGGTCTAAACCAGGTCTAAACCAGGACTAAACCAGGACTAAACCAGGACTAAACCAGGACTAAACCAGGTCTAAATCAGGACTTAACCAGGTCTAAACCAGGACTAAACCAGGTCTAAACCAGGACTAAACCAGGTCTAAATCAGGACTAAACCAGGACTAAACCAGGACTAAACCAGGTCTAAACCAGAACTAAACCAGGTCTAAACCAGGTCTAAACCAGGTCTAAACCAGGACTAAACCAGGACTAAACCAGGTCTAAACCAGGACTAAACCAGGACTAAACCAGGACTAAACCAGGTCTAAACCAGAACTAAACCAGGTCTAAACCAGGACTAAACCAGGACTAAACCAGGACTAAACCAGGACTAAACCAGGTCTAAATCAGGACTAAACCAGGACTAAACCAGGACTAAACCAGGTCTAAACCAGGTCTAAACCAGGTCTAAACCAGGACTAAACCAGGACTAAACCAGGACTAAACCAGGACTAAACCAGGATTAAACCAGGACTAAACCAGGACTAAACCAGGTCTAAATCAGGACTTAACCAGGTCAAAACCAGGACTAAACCAGGTCTAAACCAGAACTAAACCAGGACTAAACCAGGACTAAACCAGGTCTAAACCAGGACTAAACCAGGTCTAAACCAGGACTAAACCAGGACTAAACCAGGACTAAACCAGGTCTAAACCAGAACTAAACCAGGTCTAAACCAGGACTAAACCAGGACTAAACCAGGACTAAACCAGGTCTAAATCAGGACTTAACCAGGTCTAAACCAGGACTCAACCAGGTCTAAACCAGGACTAAACCAGGTCTAAACCAGGACTAAACCAGGACTTAACCAGGACTAAACCAGGACTAAACCAGGACTAAACCAGGTCTAAACCAGAACTAAACCAGGACTAAACCAGGACTAAACCAGGTCTAAACCAGGACTAAACCAGGACTAAACCAGGACTAAACCAGGACTAAACCAGTTCTAAATCAGGACTTAACCAGGACTAAACCAGGTCTAAATCAGGACTTAACCAGGTCTAAATCAGGACTTAACCAGGTCTAAACCAGGACTAAACCAGGTCTAAACCAGGACTAAACCAGGACTAAACCAGGACTAAACCAGGACTAAACCAGGACTAAACCAGGTCTAAATCAGGACTTAACCAGGTCTAAACCAGGACTAAACCAGGTCTAAACCAGGTCTAAACCAAGACTAAACCAGGACTAAACCAGGACTAAACCAGGTCTAAATCAGGACTTAACCAGGTCTAAATCAGGACTAAACCAGGACTAAACCAGGTCAAAATCAGGACTAAACCAGGATTAAACCAGGACTAAACCAGGTCTAAATCAGGTCTAAATCAGGTCTAAACCAGGACTAAACCAGGACTAAACCAGGTCTAAATCAGGACTTAACCAGGTCTAAATCAGGACTAAACCAGGACTAAACCAGGTCTAAATCAGGACTAAACCAGGATTAAACCAGGACTAAACCAGGATTAAACCAGGTCTAAATCAGGTCTAAACCAGGACTAAACCAGGACTAAACCAGGACTAAACCAGGTCTAAACCAGAACTAAACCAGGTCTAAAACAGGACTAAACCAGGACTAAACCAGGACTAAACCAGGACTAAACCAGGTCTAAATCAGGACTTAACCAGGACTAAACCAGGACTAAACCAGGACTAAACCAGGTCTAAATCAGGACTTAACCAGGTCTAAATCAGGACTAAACCAGGTCTAAACCAGGACTAAACCAGGTCTAAACCAGGACTAAACCAGGACTAAACCAGGACTAAACCAGGACTAAACCAGGTCTAAACAAGGACTAAACCAGGACTAAACCAGGACTAAACCAGGTCTAAACCAGGACTAAACCAGGACTAAACCAGGTCTAAATCAGGACTTAACCAGGTCTAAACCAGGACTAAACCAGGTTTAAACCAGAACTAAACCAGGACTAAACCAGGACTAAACCAGGTCTAAACCAGGACTAAACCAGGACTAAACCAGGACTAAACCAGGTCTAAATCAGGACTAAACCAGGTCTAAACCAGGACTAAACCAGGACTTAACCAGGACTTAACCAGGTCTAAACCAGGTCTAAACCAGGACTAAACCAGGACTAAACCAGGACTAAACCAGGACTAAACCAGGTCTAAATCAGGACTTAACCAGGTCTAAATCAGGACTAAACCAGGACTAAACCAGGACTAAACCAGGTCTAAATCAGGACTTAACCAGGTCTAAATCAGGACTAAACCAGGTCTAAACCAGGACTAAACCAGGTCTAAACCAGGTCTAAACCAGGACTAAACCAGGACTAAACCAGGTCCAAACCAGGACTAAACCAGGACTAAACCAGGACTAAACCAGGTCTAAACCAGGACTAAACCAGGACTAAACCAGGTCTAAATCAGGACTTAACCAGGTCTAAACCAGGACTAAACCAGGTCTAAACCAGAACTAAACCAGGACTAAACCAGGACTAAACCAGGTCTAAACCAGGACTAAACCAGGACTAAACCAGGACTAAACCAGGACTTAACCAGGACTAAACCAGGTCTAAACCAGGTCTAAACCAGGACTAAACCAGGACTAAACCAGGTCTAAACCAGGACTAAACCAGGACTAAACCAGGTCTAAACCAGGTCTAAACCAGGACTAAACCAGGACTAAACCAGGACTAAACCAGGTCTAAACCAGGACTAAACCAGGACTAAACCAGGACTAAACCAGGACTAAACCAGGACTAAACCAGGTCTAAACCAGGACTAAACCAGGACTAAACCAGGACTAAACCAGGTCTAAACCAGGACTAAACCAGGACTAAACCAGGTCTAAATCAGGACTTAACCAGGTCTAAACCAGGACTAAACCAGGTCTAAACCAGAACTAAACCAGGACTAAACCAGGACTAAACCAGGTCTAAACCAGGACTAAACCAGGACTAAACCAGGTCTAAACCAGGACTAAACCAGGACTAAACCAGGACTAAACCAGGACTAAACCAGGTCTAAATCAGGACTTAACCAGGACTAAACCAGGTCTAAATCAGGACTTAACCAGGTCTAAACCAGGACTAAACCAGGTCTAAACCAGGTCTAAACCAGGACTAAACCAGGACTAAACCAGGACTAAACCAGGACTAAACCAGGTCTAAATCAGGACTTAACCAGGTCTAAATCAGGACTTAACCAGGTCTAAATCAGGACTAAACCAGGACTAAACCAGGACTAAACCAGGACTAAACCAGGTCTAAATCAGGACTTAACCAGGTCTAAATCAGGTCTAAATCAAGACTTAACCAGGATTAAACCAGGTCTAAACCAGGACTAAACCAAGACCAAACCAGGACTAAACCAGGTCTAAACCAGGTCTAAACCAGGACTAAACCAGGACTAAACCAGGACTAACCAAGGACTAAACCAAGACCAAACCAGGACTAAACCAGGACTAAACCAGGTCTAAACCAGGACTAAACCAAGACCAAACCAGGACTAAACCAGGACTAAACCAGGACCAAACCAGGACTAAACCAGGATTAAACCAGGATTAAACCAGGACTAAACCAGGACTAAACTAGGACTAAACCAAGACCAAACCAGGATTAAACCAGGACTAAACCAGGACTAAAGCAGGACCAAACCAGGACTAAACCAGGTTTAAACCAGGTCTAAACCAGGACTAAACCAGGACTAAACCAGGTCTAAAGCAGGTCTAAATCAGCTCTAAACCAGGACTAAACCAGGACTAAACCAGGATTAAACCAGGACAGGACCAAACCAGGACTAAACCAGGTCTAAACCAAGACCAAACCAGGACCAAACTAGGACTAAACCAGGACTAAACCAGGACTAAACCAAGACCAAACCAGGACTAAACCAGGTCTAAACCAGGACTAAACCAAGACCAAACCAGGACTAAACCAAGACCAAACCAGGACTAAACCAGGATTAAACCAGGATTAAACCAGGACTAACCAAGGACTAAACCAAGACCAAACCAGGACTAAACCAGGACTAAACCAGGTCTAAACCAGGACTAAACCTAGACCAAACCAGGACTAAACCAGGACCAAACCAGGACTAAACCAGGATTAAACCAGGATTAAACCAGGACTAAACCAGGACTAAACCAGGACTAAACAAGGACCAAACCAGGACTAAACCAGGACTAAACCAGGACCAAAGCAGGTCTAAACCAAGACCAAACCAGGACCAAACTAGGACTAAACCAGGACTAAACCAGGACTAAACCAAGACCAAACCAGGACTAAACCAGGACCAAACCAGGACTAAACCAGGATTAAACCAGGACTAAACCAGGACTAAACCAAGACCAAACCAGGACTAAACCAGGACTAAACCAGGACCAAACCAGGTCTAAACCAGGACTAAACCAGGACTAAACCAGGATCAAACCAGGACTAAACCAGGTCTAAACCAGGTCTAAATCAGCTCTAAACCAGGACTAAACCAGGACTAAACCAGGACTAAACCAGGACTAACCAAGGACTAAACCAGGACTAACCAAGGACTAAACCAAGACCAAACCAGGACAAAACCAGGATTAAACCAGGATTAAAACAGTACTAAACCAGGACCAAACCAGGACTAAACCAGGACTAAACCAGGACTAAACCAGGACTAAACCAGGACTAAACCAGGACTAAACCAGGATTAAACCAGGACTAAACCAGGATTAAACCAGGTCTAAACCAGGACTTAACCAGGATTAAACAAGGTCCAAATCAGGACCAAACCAGGTCCAAACCAGGACTTAACCAGGATTAAACCAGGTCTAAACCAGGACTAAACCAGGACTAAACCAGGTCCTAATCAGTACCAAACCAGGACTAAACCAGGACTAAACCAAGACCAAACCAGGACTAAACCAGGACTAAACCAGGTCAAAACCAGGACTAAACCAGTTCCAAATCAGTACCAAACCAGGACTAAACCAGGACTAAACCAAGACCAAACCAGGACTAAACCAGGACTAAACCAGGATTAAACCAGGACTAAACCAGGATTAAACCAGGTCTAAACCAGGACTAAACCAGGACTAAACCAGGACTAAACCAGGATTAAACCAGGTCTAAACCAGGACTAAACCAGGACTAAACCAGGTCCTAATCAGTACCAAACCAGGACTAAACCAGGACTAAACCAGGACTAAACCAAGACCAAACCAGGACTAAACCAGGACTAAACCAGGATTAAACCAGGACTAAACCAGGATTAAACCAGGTCTAAACCAGGACTAAACCAGGACTAAACCAGGACTAAACCAGGACTAAACCAGGTCTAAACCAGGACTAAACCAGGACTAAACCAGGACTAAACCAGGATTAAACCAGGTCAAAACCAGGACTAAACCAGGACTAAACAAGGACTAAACCAAGACCAAACCAGGACTAAACCAGGTCTAAACCAGGACTTAACCAGGACTAAACCAAGACTAAACCAGGATTAAACCAGGTCTAAACCAGGTCTAAACCAGGACTAAACCAGCTCTAAACCAGGACTAAACCAGGTCTAAACCAGGACTAAACCAGGACTAAACCATGTCTAAACCAAGACCAAACCAGGACTAAACCAGGTGTAAACCAGGACTAAACCAGGTCCAAATCAGGACCAAACCAGGACTAAACCAGGATTAAACCAGGTCTAAACCAGGACTAAACCAGGACTAAACCAGGACTAAACCAGATCCAAACCAGGACTAAACCAGGACTAAACCAAGACCAAACCAGGACTAAATCAGGATTAAACCAGGTCTAAACCAGGACTAAACCAGGACTAAACCAGATCCAAACCAGGACTAAACCAGGTCTAAACCAGGACTAAACCAGGACTAAACCAGGACTAAACCAGGACTAAACCAGGTCTAAACCAGGACCAAACCAGGACCAAACCAGGACTAAACCAGGACTAAACCAGGAATAAACCAGCTCTAAACCAGAACTAAACCAGGACTAAACCAGGACTAAACCAGGACTAAACCAGATCCAAACCAGGACTAAACCAGGTCTAAACCAGGACTAAACCAGGACTAAACCAGGACTAAACCAGGACTAAACCAGGTCTAAACCAGGACCAAACCAGGACCAAACCAGGACTAAACCAGGACTAAACCAGGAATAAACCAGCTCTAAACCAGAACTAAACCAGGACTAAACCAGGACTAAACCAGGACCAAACCAGGACCAAACAAGGACTAAACCAGGACTAAACCAGGACTAAACCAAGACCAAACCAGGACTAAAGCAGGACTAAACCAGGATTAAACCAGGACTAAACCAGGACTAAACCAGGACTAAACCAAGACCAAACCAGGACTAAACCAGGATTAAACCAGGATTAAACCAGGACTAAACCAGGACTAAAACAGTACTAAACCAGGACTAAACCAGGACCAAACCAGGACTAAACCAGGACTAACCAAGGACTAAACCAGGACTAAACCAGGACTAAACCAGGATTAAACCAGGACCAAACCAGGACTAAACCAAGACCAAACCAGGACTAAACCAGGATTAAACCAGGATTAAACCAGGACTAAACCAGGACAGGACCAAACCAGGACTAAACCAGGACCAAACCAGGACTAAACCAAGACCAAACCAGGACTAAACCAGGATTAAACCAGGATTAAACCAGGACTAAACCAGGACTAAAACAGTACTAAACCAGGACTAAACCAGGACTAAACCAGGACCAAACCAGGACTAAACCAGGACTAACCAAGGACTAAACCAGGACTAAACCAGGACTAAACCAGGTCTAAACCAGGTCTAAATCAGCTCTAAACCAGGACTAAACCAGGACTAAACCAGGACTAAACCAGGACCAAACCAGGACTAAACCAGGACTAACCAAGGACTAAACCAGGACTAAACCAGGACCAAACCAGGACTAAACCAGGATTAAACCAGGACCAAATCAGCTCTAAACCAGGACTAAACCAGGACTAAACCAGGACTAAACCAGGACTAAACCAGGACCAAATCAGCTCTAAACCAGGACTAAACCAGGACTAAACCAGGACTAAACCAGGACTAAACCAGGATTAAACCAGGACTAAACCAGGACTAAACCAGGACCAAATCAGCTCTAAACCAGGACTAAACCAGGACTAAACCAGGATTAAACCAGGTCTAAACCAAGACCAAACCAGGACTAAACCAGGATTAAACCAGGACTAAACCAGGACAAAACCAGGTCTAAACCAAGACCAAACCAGGACTAAACCAGGATTAAACCAGGACTAAACCAGGACAAAACCAGGTCTAAACCAGGACTAAACCAGGACAAAACCAGGTCTAAACCAGGACTTAACCAGGTCTAAACCAGGTCTAAACCAGGACTAAACCAGCTCTAAACCAGGACTAAACCAGGTCTAAACCAAGCCTAAACCAGGACTAAACCAGGACTAAACCAGGTCCAAATCAGGACCAAACCAGGACTAAACCAGGATTAAACCAGGTCTAAACCAGGACTAAACCAGGACTAAACCAGGACTAAACCAGGACTAAACCAGATCCAAACCAGGACTAAACCAGTACTAAACCAGGACTAAACCAAGACCAAACCAGGACTAAATCAGGATTAAACCAGGTCTAAACCAGGACTAAACCAGGACTAAACCAGATCCAAACCAGGACTAAACCAGGACTAAACCAGGACTAAACCAGGACTAAACCAAGACCAAACCAGGACTAAACCAGGTCTAAACCAGGACTAAACCAGGACTAAACCAGGACTAAACCAGGACTAAACCAGGTCTAAACCAGGACCAAACCAGGACCAAACCAGGACTAAACCAGGACTAAACCAGGATTAAACCAGCTCTAAACCAGGACTAAACCAGGACTAAACCAGGACTAAACCAAGTCCAAACCAGGACCAAACCAAGACTAAACCAGGACTAAAACAGGACTAAACCAGGTCTAAACCAGGTCTAAACCAGGACTAAACCAGGACCAAACCAGGACCAAACAAGGACTAAACCAAGTCCAAACCAGGACCAAACCAGGACTAAACCAGGACTAAACCAGGACTAAACCAAGACCAAACCAGGACTAAACCAGGATTAAACCAGGACTAAACCAGGACTAAACCAGGACTAAACAAAGACCAAACCAGGACTAAACCAGGACAGGACCAAACCAGGACTAAACCAGGACCAAACCAGGACTAAACCAAGACCAAACCAGGACTAAACCAGGATTAAACCAGGATTAAACCAGGACTAAACCAGGACTAAAACAGTACTAAACCAGGACTAAACCAGGACTAAACCAGGACCAAACCAGGACTAAACCAGGACTAACCAAGGACTAAACCAGGACTAAACCAGGACTAAACCAGGTCTAAACCAGGTCTAAATCAGCTCTAAACCAGTCTAAACCAGGACTAAACCAGGTCTTAACCAGGTCTAAACCAGGACTAAACTAGGACTAACCAAGGACTAAACCAGAACTAAACCAGGACCAAACCAGGACTAAACCAGGATTAAACCAGGTCTTAACCAGTTCTAAACCAGGACTAAACCAGGACTAAACCAGGTCTAAACCAGGACTAAACCAGGACTAAACCAGGACTAAAATCAGCTCTAAACCAGGACTAAACCAGGACTAAACAAGGACTAAACCAGGATTAAACCAGGATTAAACCAGGACTAAACCAGGACTAAACCAGGACCAAATCAGCTCTAAACCAGGACTAAACCAGGACTAACCAAGGACTAAACCAAGACCAAACCAGGACTAAACCAGGTCTAAACCAGGTGTAAACCAGGACTAAACCAGGACTAAACCAGGACTAAACCAGGACTAAACCAGGTCCAAACCAGGACTAAACCAGGACTTAACCAGGTCTAAACCAGGATTAAACCAGGTCTAAACCAGGACTAAACCAGATCCAAACCAGGACTAAACCAGGACTAAACCAGGACTAAACCAATACCAAACCAGGACTAAACCAAGACCAAACCAGGACTAAACCAGGACTAAACCAGGACTAAACCAGGATTAAACCAGGTCTAAACCAGGACTAAACAGGGACTAAACCAGGACTAAACCAGGATTAAACCAGGTCTAAACCAGGACTAAACCAGGACTAAACCAGGATTAAACCAGGATTAAACCAGGACTAAACCAGGACTAAACCAGGATTAAACCAGGTCTAAACCAGGACTAAACCAGGACTAAACCAGGACTAAACCAGGTCTAAACCAGGACTAAACCAGGATTAAACCAGGTCTAAACCAGGACTTAACCAGGTCTAAACCAGGTCTAAACCAGGACTTAACCAGGACTAAACCAGGACTAAACCATGTCCAAATCAGGACCAAACCTGCATTAAACCAGGTCAAAACCAGGACTAAACCAGGACTAAACCAGATCCAAACCAGGACTAAACCAGGACTAAACCAGGACTAAACCAGGACTAAACCAGGTCTAAACCAGGACTTAACCAGGTCTAAACCAGGTCTAAACCAGGACTAAACCAGGACTAAAACAGCTCTAAACCAGGACTAAACCAGGACCAAACCAGGACTAAACCAGGACTAAACCAGGACTAAACCAAGACCAAACCAGGACTAAACCAGGACTAAACCAGGACTAAACCAGGATTAAACCAGGATTAAACCAGGTCTAAACCAGGACTAAACCAGGTCTAAACCAGGACTAAACCAGGATTAAACCAGGTCCAAACCAGGACTTAACCAGGTCTAAACCAGGACTAAACCAGGTCTAAACTAGGTCTAAACCAGGACTAAACCAGGACTAAACCAGGACTTAACCAGGTCTAAACCAGGACTTAACCAGGACTAAACCAGGACTAAACCAGGACCAAACCAGGACTTAACCAGGACTAAACCAGGACTAAACCAGATCCAAACCAGGAATAAACCAGGACTAAACCAGGACTAAACCAGATCCAAACCAGGACTAAACCAGGACTAAACCAGGACTAAACCAGGTCTAAACCAGGACTTAACCAGGTCTAAACCAGGTCTAAACCAGGACTAAACCAGGACTAAACCAGCTCTAAACCAGGACTAAACCAGGACCAAACCAGGACTAAACCAGGACTAAACCAGGACTAAACCAAGACCAAACCAGGACTAAACCAGGACTAAACCAGGACTAAACCAGGATTAAACCAGGATTAAACCAGGTCTAAACCAGGACCAAACCAGGTCTAAACCAAGACCAAACCAGGACCAAACTAGGACTAAACCAGGACTAAACCAGGACTAAACCAAGACCAAACCAGGACTAAACCAGGATTAAACCAGGACTAAACCAGGTCTAAACCAGGACTAAACCAGGTCTAAACCAGGACTAAACCAAGACCAAACCAGGACTAAACCAGGTCAAACCAGGACCAAACCAGGTCTAAACCAGGTCTAAATCAGCTCTAAACCAGAACTAAACCAGGACTAAACCAGGTCTAAACCAGGACTAAACCAGGTCTTAACCAGGACTAAACCAGAACTAAACCAGGACTAAACCAGGACCAAACCAGGACTAAACCAGGTCTAAACCAGTTCTAAAGCAGGTCTAAATCAGCTCTAAACCAGGACTAAACCAGGACTAAACCAGGACTAAACCAGGACTAAACCAGGACTAACCAAGGACTAAACCAGGACTAACCAAGGACTAAACCAAGACCAAACCAGGACTAAACCAGGATTAAACCAGGTCTAAACCAGGATTAAACCAGGATTAAACCAGGACTAAACCAGGACTAAACCAAGACCAAACCAGGACTAAACCAGGTCTAAACCAGGATTAAACCAGGATTAAACCAGGACTAAACCAGGACTAAACCAGGACTAAACCAAGACCAAACCAGGTCTAAACTAGGACTTAACTAGGACTAAACCAGGACTAAACTAGGATTAAACCAGGTCTAAACCAGGACTAAACCAGGTCTAAACCAGGACTAAACCAGCTCTAAACCAGGACTAAACCAGGTCTAAACCAGGACTAAACCAGGACTAAACCAGGACAAAACCAGGTCTAAACCAGGACTAAACCAGGACTAACCAAGGACTAAACCAGGTCCAAATCAAGACCAAACCAGGACTAAACCAGGACTAAACCAGATCCAAACCAGGACTAAACCAGGACTAAACCAGGACTAAACCAGGAGTAAACCAGGTCCAAATCAGGACCAAACCAGGACTAAACCAGATCCAAACCAGGACTAAACCAGGACTAAACCAGGTCTAAACCAGGACTAAACCAGCTCTAAACCAGGACTAAACCAGGACTAAACCAGAACTAAACCAGGACTAAACCAAGACCAAACCAGGACTAAACCAGGACTAAACCAGGATTAAACCAGGATTAAACCAGGACTAAACCAGGACCAAACCAGGTCTAAACCAAGACCAAACCAGGACCAAACCAGGACTAAACCAGCTCTAAACCAGGACTAACCAAGGACTAAACCAGGACTAAACCAGGACTAAACCAGGACTAAACCAGGTCTAAACCAGGACTAACCAAGGACTAAACCAGGACTAAACCAGGACTAAACCAGGTCTAAACCAGGACTAACCAAGGACTAAACCAGGACTAAACCAGGATTAAACCAGGATTAAACCAGGACTAAACCAGGACCAAACCAGGTCTAAACCAAGACCAAACCAGGACCAAACCAGGACTAAACCAGCTCTAAACCAGGACTAACCAAGGACTAAACCAGGACTAAACCAGGACTAAACCAGGACTAAACCAGCTCTAAACCAGGACTAACCAAGGACTAAACCAGGACTAAACCAGGACTAAACCAGGACTAAACCAGGTCTAAACCAGGACTAACCAAGGACTAAACCAGGACTAAACCAGGACTAAACCAGGACTAAACCAAGACCAAACCAGGACTAAACCAGGTAAAAACCAGGATTAAACCAGGATTAAACCAGGACTAAACCAGGACTAAACCAGGACTAAACCAGGTCTAAACCAGGACTAAACCAGGTCTAAACCAGGACTAAACCAAGACCAAACCAGGACTAAACCAGGTCAAACCAGGATTAAACCAGGTCTAAACCAGGTCTAAATCAGCTCTAAACCAGGACTAAACCAGGACCAAACCAGGTCTAAACCAGGACTAAACCAGGTCTAAACCAGGACTAACCAAGGACTAAACCAAGACCAAACCAGGACTAAACCAGGACCAAACCAGGACTAAACCAGGATTAAACCAGGTCTAAACCAGGTCTAAACCAGGACTAAACCAAGACCAAACCAGGACTAAACCAGGACCAAACCAGGACTAAACCAGGATTAAACCAGGATTAAACCAGGACTAAACCAGGACTAAAGCAGGACCAAACCAGGACTAAACCAGGTTTAAACCAGGTCTAAACCAGGACTAAACCAGGTCTAAAGCAGGTCTAAATCAGCTCTAAACCAGGACTAAACCAGGACTAAACCAGGACCAAACCAGGTCTAAACCAAGACCAAACCAGGACCAAACTAGGACTAAACCAGGACTAAACCAGGACTAAACCAAGACCAAACCAGGACTAAACCAAGACCAAACCAGGACTAAACCAGGATTAAACCAGGATTAAACCAGGACTAAACCAGGATTAAACCAGGACTAACCAAGGACTAAACCAAGACCAAACCAGGACTAAACCAGGACTAAACCAGGTCTAAACCAGGACTAAACCTAGACCAAACCAGGACTAAACCAGGACCAAACCAGGACTAAACCAGGATTAAACCAGGATTAAACCAGGACTAAACCAGGACTAAACCAGGACTAAACCAGGACCAAACCAGGACTAAACCAGGACCAAACCAGGACCAAACTAGGACTAAACCAGGACTAAACCAGGACTAAACCAAGACCAAACCAGGACTAAACCAGGACCAAACCAGGACTAAACCAGGATTAAACCAGGACTAAACCAGGACTAAACCAAGACCAAACCAGGACTAAACCAGGACTAAACCAGGACCAAACCAGGTCTAAACCAAGACCTAACCAGGATTAAACCAGGACTAAACCAGGACTAAACCAGGATCAAACCAGGACTAAACCAGGTCTAAACCAGGTCTAAACCAGGACTAAACCAGGACTAAACCAGGTCTAAAGCAGGTCTGAATCAGCTCTAAACCAGGACTAAACCAGGACTAAACCAGGACTAAACCAGGACTAACCAAGGACTAAACCAGGACTAACCAAGGACTAAACCAAGACCAAACCAGGACAAAACCAGGATTAAACCAGGATTAAAACAGTACTAAACCAGGACCAAACCAGGACTAAACCAGGACTAAACCAGGACTAAACCAGGACTAAACCAGGACTTAACAAGGTCCAAATCAGGACCAAACCAGGTCCAAACCAGGACTTAACCAGGATTAAACCAGGTCAAAACCAGGACTAAACCAGTTCCAAATCAGTACCAAACCAGGACTAAACCAGGACTAAACCAGGACTAAACCAAGACCAAACCAGGACTAAACCAGGACTAAACCAGGACTAAACCAGGACTAAACCAGGATTAAACCAGGTCTAAACCAGGACTAAACCAGGACTAAACCAGGACTAAACCAGGATTAAACCAGGTCTAAACCAGGACTAAACCAGGACTAAACCAGGTCCTAATCAGTACCAAACCAGGACTAAACCAGGACTAAACCAGGACTAAACCAAGACCAAACCAGGACTAAACCAGGACTAAACCAGGATTAAACCAGGACTAAACCAGGATTAAACCAGGTCTAAACCAGGACTAAACCAGGACTAAACCAGGACTAAACCAGGATTAAACCAGGTCTAAACCAGGACTAAACCAGGTCTAAACCAGGACTAAACCAGGACTAAACCAGGACTAAACCAGGATTAAACCAGGTCAAAACCAGGACTAAACCAGGACTAAACAAGGACTAAACCAAGACCAAACCAGGACTAAACCAGGACTTAACCAGGTCTAAACCAGGACTTAACCAGGACTAAACCAAGACTAAACCAAGACCAAACCAGGACTAAACCAGGACTTAACCAGGTCTAAACCAGGACTAAACCAGGACTAAACCAGGACTAAACCAGGACTAAACCAGGACTAAACAAGGACTAAACCAAGACCAAACCAGGACTAAACCAGGACTTAACCAGGTCTAAACCAGGACTAAACCAGGACTAAACCATGTCTAAACCAAGACCAAACCAGGACTAAACCAGGTGTAAACCAGGACTAAACCAGGTCCAAATCAGGACCAAACCAGGACTAAACCAGGATTAAACCAGGTCTAAACCAGGACTAAACCAGGACTAAACCAGGACTAAACCAGATCCAAACCAGGACTAAACCAGGACTAAACCAAGACCAAACCAGGACTAAATCAGGATTAAACCAGGTCTAAACCAGGACTAAACCAGGACTAAACCAGATCCAAACCAGGACTAAACCAGGTCTAAACCAGGACCAAACCAGGACCAAACCAGGACTAAACCAGGACTAAACCAGGAATAAACCAGCTCTAAACCAGAACTAAACCAGGACTAAACCAGGACTAAACCAAGTCCAAACCAGGACCAAACCAGGACTAAACCAGGTCTAAACCAGGACTAAACCAGCTCTAAACCAGGACTAAACCAGGACCAAACCAGGACCAAACAAGGACTAAACCAGGACTAAACCAGGACTAAACCAAGACCAAACCAGGACTAAAGCAGGACTAAACCAGGATTAAACCAGGACTAAACCAGGACTAAACCAGGACTAAACCAAGACCAAACCAGGACTAAACCAGGATTAAACCAGGATTAAACCAGGACTAAACCAGGACTAAAACAGTACTAAACCAGGACTAAACCAGGACCAAACCAGGACTAAACCAGGACTAACCAAGGACTAAACCAGGACTAAACCAGGACTAAACCAGGATTAAACCAGGACCAAACCAGGACTAAACCAAGACCAAACCAGGACTAAACCAGGATTAAACCAGGATTAAACCAGGACTAAACCAGGACAGGACCAAACCAGGACTAAACCAGGACCAAACCAGGACTAAACCAAGACCAAACCAGGACTAAACCAGGATTAAACCAGGATTAAACCAGGACTAAACCAGGACTAAAACAGTACTAAACCAGGACTAAACCAGGACTAAACCAGGACCAAACCAGGACTAAACCAGGACTAACCAAGGACTAAACCAGGACTAAACCAGGACTAAACCAGGTCTAAACCAGGTCTAAATCAGCTCTAAACCAGGACTAAACCAGGACTAAACCAGGTCTAAACCAGGACTAAAACAGTACTAAACCAGGACTAAACCAGGACTAAACCAGGACCAAACCAGGACTAAACCAGGACTAACCAAGGACTAAACCAGGACTAAACCAGGACCAAACCAGGACTAAACCAGGATTAAACCAGGACCAAATCAGCTCTAAACCAGGACTAAACCAGGACTAAACCAGGACTAAACCAGGACCAAATCAGCTCTAAACCAGGACTAAACCAGGACTAAACCAGGACTAAACCAGGACTAAACCAGGATTAAACCAGGACTAAACCAGGACTAAACCAGGACCAAATCAGCTCTAAACCAGGATTAAACCAGGACTAAACCAGGACAAAACCAGGTCTAAACCAGGACTAAACCAGGTCTAAACCAGGTGTAAACCAGGACTAAACCAGGACTAAACCAAGACTAAACCAAGACCAAACCAGGACTAAACCAGGACTTAACCAGGTCTAAACCAGGACTTAACCAGGACTAAACCAAGACTAAACCAGGATTAAACCAGGTCTAAACCAGGTCTAAACCAGGACTAAACCAGGTCTAAATCAGGACTTAACCAGGTCTAAATCAGGACTAAACCAGGACTAAACCAGGTCTAAATCAGGACTAAACCAGGATTAAACCAGGACTAAACCAGGATTAAACCAGGTCTAAATCAGGTCTAAACCAGGACTAAACCAGGACTAAACCAGGTCTAAACCAGAACTAAACCAGGTCTAAAACAGGACTAAACCAGGACTAAACCAGGACTAAACCAGGACTAAACCAGGTCTAAATCAGGACTTAACCAGGACTAAACCAGGACTAAACCAGGACTAAACCAGGTCTAAATCAGGACTTAACCAGGTCTAAATCAGGACTAAACCAGGTCTAAACCAGGACTAAACCAGGTCTAAACCAGGACTAAACCAGGACTAAACCAGGACTAAACCAGGACTAAACCAGGTCTAAACAAGGACTAAACCAGGACTAAACCAGGACTAAACCAGGTCTAAACCAGGACTAAACCAGGACTAAACCAGGTCTAAATCAGGACTTAACCAGGTCTAAACCAGGACTAAACCAGGTTTAAACCAGAACTAAACCAGGACTAAACCAGGACTAAACCAGGTCTAAACCAGGACTAAACCAGGTCTAAACCAGGACTAAACCAGGACTAAACCAGGACTAAACCAGGTCTAAATCAGGACTAAACCAGGTCTAAACCAGGACTAAACCAGGACTTAACCAGGACTTAACCAGGTCTAAACCAGGTCTAAACCAGGACTAAACCAGGACTAAACCAGGACTAAACCAGGACTAAACCAGGTCTAAATCAGGACTTAACCAGGTCTAAATC
This sequence comes from Eucyclogobius newberryi, assembly GCF_026437365.1. Classification (NCBI taxonomy): domain Eukaryota; kingdom Metazoa; phylum Chordata; class Actinopteri; order Gobiiformes; family Gobiidae; genus Eucyclogobius; species Eucyclogobius newberryi. The sequence goes on from NW_027315957.1 coordinate 34,608, forward strand.
AGGACTAAACCAGGACTAAACCAGGACTAAACCAGGTCTAAATCAGGACTTAACCAGGTCTAAATCAGGACTAAACCAGGTCTAAACCAGGACTAAACCAGGTCTAAACCAGGTCTAAACCAGGACTAAACCAGGACTAAACCAGGTCCAAACCAGGACTAAACCAGGACTAAACCAGGACTAAACCAGGTCTAAACCAGGACTAAACCAGGACTAAACCAGGTCTAAATCAGGACTTAACCAGGTCTAAACCAGGACTAAACCAGGTCTAAACCAGAACTAAACCAGGACTAAACCAGGACTAAACCAGGTCTAAACCAGGACTAAACCAGGACTAAACCAGGACTAAACCAGGACTTAACCAGGACTAAACCAGGTCTAAACCAGGTCTAAACCAGGACTAAACCAGGACTAAACCAGGTCTAAACCAGGACTAAACCAGGACTAAACCAGGTCTAAACCAGGTCTAAACCAGGACTAAACCAGGACTAAACCAGGACTAAACCAGGTCTAAACCAGGACTAAACCAGGACTAAACCAGGACTAAACCAGGACTAAACCAGGACTAAACCAGGTCTAAACCAGGACTAAACCAGGACTAAACCAGGACTAAACCAGGTCTAAACCAGGACTAAACCAGGACTAAACCAGGTCTAAATCAGGACTTAACCAGGTCTAAACCAGGACTAAACCAGGTCTAAACCAGAACTAAACCAGGACTAAACCAGGACTAAACCAGGTCTAAACCAGGACTAAACCAGGACTAAACCAGGTCTAAACCAGGACTAAACCAGGACTAAACCAGGACTAAACCAGGACTAAACCAGGTCTAAATCAGGACTTAACCAGGACTAAACCAGGTCTAAATCAGGACTTAACCAGGTCTAAACCAGGACTAAACCAGGTCTAAACCAGGTCTAAACCAGGACTAAACCAGGACTAAACCAGGACTAAACCAGGACTAAACCAGGTCTAAATCAGGACTTAACCAGGTCTAAATCAGGACTAAACCAGGACTAAACCAGGTCTAAATCAGGTCTAAATCAAGACTTAACCAGGATTAAACCAGGTCTAAACCAGGACTAAACCAAGACCAAACCAGGACTAAACCAGGTCTAAACCAGGTCTAAACCAGGACTAAACCAGGACTAAACCAGGACTAACCAAGGACTAAACCAAGACCAAACCAGGACTAAACCAGGACTAAACCAGGTCTAAACCAGGACTAAACCAAGACCAAACCAGGACTAAACCAGGACTAAACCAGGACCAAACCAGGACTAAACCAGGATTAAACCAGGATTAAACCAGGACTAAACCAGGACTAAACTAGGACTAAACCAAGACCAAACCAGGATTAAACCAGGACTAAACCAGGACTAAAGCAGGACCAAACCAGGACTAAACCAGGTTTAAACCAGGTCTAAACCAGGACTAAACCAGGACTAAACCAGGTCTAAAGCAGGTCTAAATCAGCTCTAAACCAGGACTAAACCAGGACTAAACCAGGATTAAACCAGGACAGGACCAAACCAGGACTAAACCAGGACTAAACCAGGACCAAACCAGGTCTAAACCAAGACCAAACCAGGACCAAACTAGGACTAAACCAGGACTAAACCAGGACTAAACCAAGACCAAACCAGGACTAAACCAGGTCTAAACCAGGACTAAACCAAGACCAAACCAGGACTAAACCAAGACCAAACCAGGACTAAACCAGGATTAAACCAGGATTAAACCAGGACTAACCAAGGACTAAACCAAGACCAAACCAGGACTAAACCAGGACTAAACCAGGTCTAAACCAGGACTAAACCTAGACCAAACCAGGACTAAACCAGGACCAAACCAGGACTAAACCAGGATTAAACCAGGATTAAACCAGGACTAAACCAGGACTAAACCAGGACTAAACCAGGACCAAACCAGGACTAAACCAGGACTAAACCAGGACCAAAGCAGGTCTAAACCAAGACCAAACCAGGACCAAACTAGGACTAAACCAGGACTAAACCAGGACTAAACCAAGACCAAACCAGGACTAAACCAGGACCAAACCAGGACTAAACCAGGATTAAACCAGGACTAAACCAGGACTAAACCAAGACCAAACCAGGACTAAACCAGGACTAAACCAGGACCAAACCAGGTCTAAACCAGGACTAAACCAGGACTAAACCAGGATCAAACCAGGACTAAACCAGGTCTAAACCAGGTCTAAATCAGCTCTAAACCAGGACTAAACCAGGACTAAACCAGGACTAAACCAGGACTAACCAAGGACTAAACCAGGACTAACCAAGGACTAAACCAAGACCAAACCAGGACAAAACCAGGATTAAACCAGGATTAAAACAGTACTAAACCAGGACCAAACCAGGACTAAACCAGGACTAAACCAGGACTAAACCAGGACTAAACCAGGACTAAACCAGGACTAAACCAGGATTAAACCAGGACTAAACCAGGATTAAACCAGGTCTAAACCAGGACTTAACCAGGATTAAACAAGGTCCAAATCAGGACCAAACCAGGTCCAAACCAGGACTTAACCAGGATTAAACCAGGTCAAAACCAGGACTAAACCAGGACTAAACCAGGACTAAACCAAGACCAAACCAGGACTAAACCAGGACTAAACCAGGATTAAACCAGGACTAAACCAGGATTAAACCAGGTCTAAACCAGGACTAAACCAGGACTAAACCAGGACTAAACCAGGATTAAACCAGGTCTAAACCAGGACTAAACCAGGACTAAACCAGGTCCTAATCAGTACCAAACCAGGACTAAACCAGGACTAAACCAGGACTAAACCAAGACCAAACCAGGACTAAACCAGGACTAAACCAGGATTAAACCAGGACTAAACCAGGATTAAACCAGGTCTAAACCAGGACTAAACCAGGACTAAACCAGGACTAAACCAGGATTAAACCAGGTCTAAACCAGGACTAAACCAGGTCTAAACCAGGACTAAACCAGGACTAAACCAGGACTAAACCAGGATTAAACCAGGTCAAAACCAGGACTAAACCAGGACTAAACAAGGACTAAACCAAGACCAAACCAGGACTAAACCAGGTCTAAACCAGGACTTAACCAGGACTAAACCAAGACTAAACCAGGATTAAACCAGGTCTAAACCAGGTCTAAACCAGGACTAAACCAGCTCTAAACCAGGACTAAACCAGGTCTAAACCAGGACTAAACCAGGACTAAACCATGCCTAAACCAAGACCAAACCAGGACTAAACCAGGTGTAAACCAGGACTAAACCAGGTCCAAATCAGGACCAAACCAGGACTAAACCAGGATTAAACCAGGTCTAAACCAGGACTAAACCAGGACTAAACCAGGATTAAACCAGGACTAAACCAGGACTAAACCATGCCTAAACCAAGACCAAACCAGGACTAAACCAGGTGTAAACCAGGACTAAACCAGGTCCAAATCAGGACCAAACCAGGACTAAACCAGGATTAAACCAGGTCTAAACCAGGACTAAACCAGGACTAACCAAGGACTAAACCAGGACTAAACCAGGACTAAACCAGGATTAAACCAGGACCAAACCAGGACTAAACCAAGACCAAACCAGGACTAAACCAGGATTAAACCAGGATTAAACCAGGACTAAACCAGGACAGGACAAAACCAGGACTAAACCAGGACCAAACCAGGACTAAACCAAGACCAAACCAGGACTAAACCAGGATTAAACCAGGATTAAACCAGGACTAAACCAGGACTAAAACAGTACTAAACCAGGACTAAACCAGGACTAAACCAGGACCAAACCAGGACTAAACCAGGACTAACCAAGGACTAAACCAGGACTAAACCAGGACTAAACCAGGTCTAAACCAGGTCTAAATCAGCTCTAAACCAGGACTAAACCAGGACTAAACCAGGTCTAAACCAGGACTAAAACAGTACTAAACCAGGACTAAACCAGGACTAAACCAGGACCAAACCAGGACTAAACCAGGACTAACCAAGGACTAAACCAGGACTAAACCAGGACCAAACCAGGACTAAACCAGGATTAAACCAGGACCAAATCAGCTCTAAACCAGGACTAAACCAGGACTAAACCAGGACTAAACCAGGACCAAATCAGCTCTAAACCAGGACTAAACCAGGACTAAACCAGGACTAAACCAGGACTAAACCAGGATTAAACCAGGACTAAACCAGGACTAAACCAGGACCAAATCAGCTCTAAACCAGGATTAAACCAGGACTAAACCAGGACAAAACCAGGTCTAAACCAGGACTAAACCAGGTCTAAACCAGGTGTAAACCAGGACTAAACCAGGACTAAACCAAGACTAAACCAAGACCAAACCAGGACTAAACCAGGACTTAACCAGGTCTAAACCAGGACTTAACCAGGACTAAACCAAGACTAAACCAGGATTAAACCAGGTCTAAACCAGGTCTAAATCAGGACTAAACCAGGTCTAAATCAGGACTTAACCAGGTCTAAATCAGGACTAAACCAGGACTAAACCAGGTCTAAATCAGGACTAAACCAGGATTAAACCAGGACTAAACCAGGATTAAACCAGGTCTAAATCAGGTCTAAACCAGGACTAAACCAGGACTAAACCAGGACTAAACCAGGTCTAAACCAGAACTAAACCAGGTCTAAAACAGGACTAAACCAGGACTAAACCAGGACTAAACCAGGACTAAACCAGGTCTAAATCAGGACTTAACCAGGACTAAACCAGGACTAAACCAGGACTAAACCAGGTCTAAATCAGGACTTAACCAGGTCTAAATCAGGACTAAACCAGGTCTAAACCAGGACTAAACCAGGTCTAAACCAGGACTAAACCAGGACTAAACCAGGACTAAACCAGGACTAAACCAGGTCTAAACAAGGACTAAACCAGGACTAAACCAGGACTAAACCAGGTCTAAACCAGGACTAAACCAGGACTAAACCAGGTCTAAATCAGGACTTAACCAGGTCTAAACCAGGACTAAACCAGGTTTAAACCAGAACTAAACCAGGACTAAACCAGGACTAAACCAGGTCTAAACCAGGACTAAACCAGGTCTAAACCAGGACTAAACCAGGACTAAACCAGGACTAAACCAGGTCTAAATCAGGACTAAACCAGGTCTAAACCAGGACTAAACCAGGACTTAACCAGGACTTAACCAGGTCTAAACCAGGTCTAAACCAGGACTAAACCAGGACTAAACCAGGACTAAACCAGGACTAAACCAGGTCTAAATCAGGACTTAACCAGGTCTAAATCAGGACTAAACCAGGACTAAACCAGGACTAAACCAGGTCTAAATCAGGACTTAACCAGGTCTAAATCAGGACTAAACCAGGTCTAAACCAGGACTAAACCAGGTCTAAACCAGGTCTAAACCAGGACTAAACCAGGACTAAACCAGGTCCAAACCAGGACTAAACCAGGACTAAACCAGGACTAAACCAGGTCTAAACCAGGACTAAACCAGGACTAAACCAGGTCTAAATCAGGACTTAACCAGGTCTAAACCAGGACTAAACCAGGTCTAAACCAGAACTAAACCAGGACTAAACCAGGACTAAACCAGGTCTAAACCAGGACTAAACCAGGACTAAACCAGGACTAAACCAGGACTTAACCAGGACTAAACCAGGTCTAAACCAGGTCTAAACCAGGACTAAACCAGGACTAAACCAGGTCTAAACCAGGACTAAACCAGGACTAAACCAGGTCTAAACCAGGTCTAAACCAGGACTAAACCAGGACTAAACCAGGACTAAACCAGGTCTAAACCAGGACTAAACCAGGACTAAACCAGGACTAAACCAGGACTAAACCAGGTCTAAACCAGGACTAAACCAGGACTAAACCAGGACTAAACCAGGTCTAAACCAGGACTAAACCAGGACTAAACCAGGTCTAAATCAGGACTTAACCAGGTCTAAACCAGGACTAAACCAGGTCTAAACCAGAACTAAACCAGGACTAAACCAGGACTAAACCAGGTCTAAACCAGGACTAAACCAGGACTAAACCAGGTCTAAACCAGGACTAAACCAGGACTAAACCAGGACTAAACCAGGACTAAACCAGGTCTAAATCAGGACTTAACCAGGACTAAACCAGGTCTAAATCAGGACTTAACCAGGTCTAAACCAGGACTAAACCAGGTCTAAACCAGGTCTAAACCAGGACTAAACCAGGACTAAACCAGGACTAAACCAGGACTAAACCAGGTCTAAATCAGGACTTAACCAGGTCTAAATCAGGACTAAACCAGGACTAAACCAGGTCTAAATCAGGTCTAAATCAAGACTTAACCAGGATTAAACCAGGTCTAAACCAGGACTAAACCAAGACCAAACCAGGACTAAACCAGGTCTAAACCAGGTCTAAACCAGGACTAAACCAGGACTAAACCAGGACTAACCAAGGACTAAACCAAGACCAAACCAGGACTAAACCAGGACTAAACCAGGTCTAAACCAGGACTAAACCAAGACCAAACCAGGACTAAACCAGGACTAAACCAGGACCAAACCAGGACTAAACCAGGATTAAACCAGGATTAAACCAGGACTAAACCAGGACTAAACTAGGACTAAACCAAGACCAAACCAGGATTAAACCAGGACTAAACCAGGACTAAAGCAGGACCAAACCAGGACTAAACCAGGTTTAAACCAGGTCTAAACCAGGACTAAACCAGGACTAAACCAGGTCTAAAGCAGGTCTAAATCAGCTCTAAACCAGGACTAAACCAGGACTAAACCAGGATTAAACCAGGACAGGACCAAACCAGGACTAAACCAGGACTAAACCAGGACCAAACCAGGTCTAAACCAAGACCAAACCAGGACCAAACTAGGACTAAACCAGGACTAAACCAGGACTAAACCAAGACCAAACCAGGACTAAACCAGGTCTAAACCAGGACTAAACCAAGACCAAACCAGGACTAAACCAAGACCAAACCAGGACTAAACCAGGATTAAACCAGGATTAAACCAGGACTAACCAAGGACTAAACCAAGACCAAACCAGGACTAAACCAGGACTAAACCAGGTCTAAACCAGGACTAAACCTAGACCAAACCAGGACTAAACCAGGACCAAACCAGGACTAAACCAGGATTAAACCAGGATTAAACCAGGACTAAACCAGGACTAAACCAGGACTAAACCAGGACCAAACCAGGACTAAACCAGGACTAAACCAGGACCAAAGCAGGTCTAAACCAAGACCAAACCAGGACCAAACTAGGACTAAACCAGGACTAAACCAGGACTAAACCAAGACCAAACCAGGACTAAACCAGGACCAAACCAGGACTAAACCAGGATTAAACCAGGACTAAACCAGGACTAAACCAAGACCAAACCAGGACTAAACCAGGACTAAACCAGGACCAAACCAGGTCTAAACCAGGACTAAACCAGGACTAAACCAGGATCAAACCAGGACTAAACCAGGTCTAAACCAGGTCTAAATCAGCTCTAAACCAGGACTAAACCAGGACTAAACCAGGACTAAACCAGGACTAACCAAGGACTAAACCAGGACTAACCAAGGACTAAACCAAGACCAAACCAGGACAAAACCAGGATTAAACCAGGATTAAAACAGTACTAAACCAGGACCAAACCAGGACTAAACCAGGACTAAACCAGGACTAAACCAGGACTAAACCAGGACTAAACCAGGACTAAACCAGGATTAAACCAGGACTTAACCAGGATTAAACAAGGTCCAAATCAGGACCAAACCAGGTCCAAACCAGGACTTAACCAGGATTAAACCAGGTCAAAACCAGGACTAAACCAGTTCCAAATCAGTACCAAACCAGGACTAAACCAGGACTAAACCAAGACCAAACCAGGACTAAACCAGGACTAAACCAGGATTAAACCAGGACTAAACCAGGATTAAACCAGGTCTAAACCAGGACTAAACCAGGACTAAACCAGGACTAAACCAGGATTAAACCAGGTCTAAACCAGGACTAAACCAGGACTAAACCAGGTCCTAATCAGTACCAAACCAGGACTAAACCAGGACTAAACCAGGACTAAACCAAGACCAAACCAGGACTAAACCAGGACTAAACCAGGATTAAACCAGGACTAAACCAGGATTAAACCAGGTCTAAACCAGGACTAAACCAGGACTAAACCAGGACTAAACCAGGATTAAACCAGGTCTAAACCAGGACTAAACCAGGTCTAAACCAGGACTAAACCAGGACTAAACCAGGACTAAACCAGGATTAAACCAGGTCAAAACCAGGACTAAACCAGGACTAAACAAGGACTAAACCAAGACCAAACCAGGACTAAACCAGGTCTAAACCAGGACTTAACCAGGACTAAACCAAGACTAAACCAGGATTAAACCAGGTCTAAACCAGGTCTAAACCAGGACTAAACCAGCTCTAAACCAGGACTAAACCAGGTCTAAACCAGGACTAAACCAGGACTAAACCATGCCTAAACCAAGACCAAACCAGGACTAAACCAGGTGTAAACCAGGACTAAACCAGGTCCAAATCAGGACCAAACCAGGACTAAACCAGGATTAAACCAGGTCTAAACCAGGACTAAACCAGGACTAAACCAGGACTAAACCAGATCCAAACCAGGACTAAACCAGGACTAAACCAAGACCAAACCAGGACTAAATCAGGATTAAACCAGGTCTAAACCAGGACTAAACCAGGACTAAACCAGATCCAAACCAGGACTAAACCAGGTCTAAACCAGGACTAAACCAGGACTAAACCAGGACTAAACCAGGACTAAACCAGGTCTAAACCAGGACCAAACCAGGACCAAACCAGGACTAAACCAGGACTAAACCAGGAATAAACCAGCTCTAAACCAGAACTAAACCAGGACTAAACCAGGACTAAACCAGGACTAAACCAGATCCAAACCAGGACTAAACCAGGTCTAAACCAGGACTAAACCAGGACTAAACCAGGACTAAACCAGGACTAAACCAGGTCTAAACCAGGACCAAACCAGGACCAAACCAGGACTAAACCAGGACTAAACCAGGAATAAACCAGCTCTAAACCAGAACTAAACCAGGACTAAACCAGGACTAAACCAGGACCAAACCAGGACCAAACAAGGACTAAACCAGGACTAAACCAGGACTAAACCAAGACCAAACCAGGACTAAAGCAGGACTAAACCAGGATTAAACCAGGACTAAACCAGGACTAAACCAGGACTAAACCAAGACCAAACCAGGACTAAACCAGGATTAAACCAGGATTAAACCAGGACTAAACCAGGACTAAAACAGTACTAAACCAGGACTAAACCAGGACCAAACCAGGACTAAACCAGGACTAACCAAGGACTAAACCAGGACTAAACCAGGACTAAACCAGGATTAAACCAGGACCAAACCAGGACTAAACCAAGACCAAACCAGGACTAAACCAGGATTAAACCAGGATTAAACCAGGACTAAACCAGGACAGGACCAAACCAGGACTAAACCAGGACCAAACCAGGACTAAACCAAGACCAAACCAGGACTAAACCAGGATTAAACCAGGATTAAACCAGGACTAAACCAGGACTAAAACAGTACTAAACCAGGACTAAACCAGGACTAAACCAGGACCAAACCAGGACTAAACCAGGACTAACCAAGGACTAAACCAGGACTAAACCAGGACTAAACCAGGTCTAAACCAGGTCTAAATCAGCTCTAAACCAGGACTAAACCAGGACTAAACCAGGACTAAACCAGGACCAAACCAGGACTAAACCAGGACTAACCAAGGACTAAACCAGGACTAAACCAGGACCAAACCAGGACTAAACCAGGATTAAACCAGGACCAAATCAGCTCTAAACCAGGACTAAACCAGGACTAAACCAGGACTAAACCAGGACTAAACCAGGACCAAATCAGCTCTAAACCAGGACTAAACCAGGACTAAACCAGGACTAAACCAGGACTAAACCAGGATTAAACCAGGACTAAACCAGGACTAAACCAGGACCAAATCAGCTCTAAACCAGGACTAAACCAGGACTAAACCAGGATTAAACCAGGACTAAACCAGGACAAAACCAGGTCTAAACCAAGACCAAACCAGGACTAAACCAGGATTAAACCAGGACTAAACCAGGACAAAACCAGGTCTAAACCAGGACTAAACCAGGACAAAACCAGGTCTAAACCAGGACTTAACCAGGTCTAAACCAGGTCTAAACCAGGACTAAACCAGCTCTAAACCAGGACTAAACCAGGTCTAAACCAAGCCTAAACCAGGACTAAACCAGGACTAAACCAGGTCCAAATCAGGACCAAACCAGGACTAAACCAGGATTAAACCAGGTCTAAACCAGGACTAAACCAGGACTAAACCAGGACTAAACCAGGACTAAACCAGATCCAAACCAGGACTAAACCAGTACTAAACCAGGACTAAACCAAGACCAAACCAGGACTAAATCAGGATTAAACCAGGTCTAAACCAGGACTAAACCAGGACTAAACCAGATCCAAACCAGGACTAAACCAGGACTAAACCAGGACTAAACCAGGACTAAACCAAGACCAAACCAGGACTAAACCAGGTCTAAACCAGGACTAAACCAGGACTAAACCAGGACTAAACCAGGACTAAACCAGGTCTAAACCAGGACCAAACCAGGACCAAACCAGGACTAAACCAGGACTAAACCAGGATTAAACCAGCTCTAAACCAGGACTAAACCAGGACTAAACCAGGACTAAACCAAGTCCAAACCAGGACCAAACCAAGACTAAACCAGGACTAAAACAGGACTAAACCAGGTCTAAACCAGGTCTAAACCAGGACTAAACCAGGACCAAACCAGGACCAAACAAGGACTAAACCAAGTCCAAACCAGGACCAAACCAGGACTAAACCAGGACTAAACCAGGACTAAACCAAGACCAAACCAGGACTAAACCAGGATTAAACCAGGACTAAACCAGGACTAAACCAGGACTAAACAAAGACCAAACCAGGACTAAACCAGGACAGGACCAAACCAGGACTAAACCAGGACCAAACCAGGACTAAACCAAGACCAAACCAGGACTAAACCAGGATTAAACCAGGATTAAACCAGGACTAAACCAGGACTAAAACAGTACTAAACCAGGACTAAACCAGGACTAAACCAGGACCAAACCAGGACTAAACCAGGACTAACCAAGGACTAAACCAGGACTAAACCAGGACTAAACCAGGTCTAAACCAGGTCTAAATCAGCTCTAAACCAGTCTAAACCAGGACTAAACCAGGTCTTAACCAGGTCTAAACCAGGACTAAACTAGGACTAACCAAGGACTAAACCAGAACTAAACCAGGACCAAACCAGGACTAAACCAGGATTAAACCAGGTCTTAACCAGTTCTAAACCAGGACTAAACCAGGACTAAACCAGGTCTAAACCAGGACTAAACCAGGACTAAACCAGGACTAAAATCAGCTCTAAACCAGGACTAAACCAGGACTAAACAAGGACTAAACCAGGATTAAACCAGGATTAAACCAGGACTAAACCAGGACTAAACCAGGACCAAATCAGCTCTAAACCAGGACTAAACCAGGACTAACCAAGGACTAAACCAAGACCAAACCAGGACTAAACCAGGTCTAAACCAGGTGTAAACCAGGACTAAACCAGGACTAAACCAGGACTAAACCAGGACTAAACCAGGTCCAAACCAGGACTAAACCAGGACTTAACCAGGTCTAAACCAGGATTAAACCAGGTCTAAACCAGGACTAAACCAGATCCAAACCAGGACTAAACCAGGACTAAACCAGGACTAAACCAATACCAAACCAGGACTAAACCAAGACCAAACCAGGACTAAACCAGGACTAAACCAGGACTAAACCAGGATTAAACCAGGTCTAAACCAGGACTAAACAGGGACTAAACCAGGACTAAACCAGGATTAAACCAGGTCTAAACCAGGACTAAACCAGGACTAAACCAGGATTAAACCAGGATTAAACCAGGACTAAACCAGGACTAAACCAGGATTAAACCAGGTCTAAACCAGGACTAAACCAGGACTAAACCAGGACTAAACCAGGTCTAAACCAGGACTAAACCAGGATTAAACCAGGTCAAAACCAGGACTAAACCAGGACTAAACCAGATCCAAACCAGGACTAAACCAGGACTAAACCAGGACTAAACCAGGACTAAACCAGGTCTAAACCAGGACTTAACCAGGTCTAAACCAGGTCTAAACCAGGACTAAACCAGGACTAAAACAGCTCTAAACCAGGACTAAACCAGGACCAAACCAGGACTAAACCAGGACTAAACCAGGACTAAACCAAGACCAAACCAGGACTAAACCAGGACTAAACCAGGACTAAACCAGGATTAAACCAGGATTAAACCAGGTCTAAACCAGGACTAAACCAGGTCTAAACCAGGACTAAACCAGGATTAAACCAGGTCCAAACCAGGACTTAACCAGGTCTAAACCAGGACTAAACCAGGTCTAAACTAGGTCTAAACCAGGACTAAACCAGGACTAAACCAGGACTTAACCAGGTCTAAACCAGGACTTAACCAGGACTAAACCAGGACTAAACCAGGACCAAACCAGGACTAAACCAGGACTAAACCAGGACTAAACCAGATCCAAACCAGGAATAAACCAGGACTAAACCAGGACTAAACCAGATCCAAACCAGGACTAAACCAGGACTAAACCAGGACTAAACCAGGTCTAAACCAGGACTTAACCAGGTCTAAACCAGGTCTAAACCAGGACTAAACCAGGACTAAACCAGCTCTAAACCAGGACTAAACCAGGACCAAACCAGGACTAAACCAGGACTAAACCAGGACTAAACCAAGACCAAACCAGGACTAAACCAGGACTAAACCAGGACTAAACCAGGATTAAACCAGGATTAAACCAGGTCTAAACCAGGACCAAACCAGGTCTAAACCAAGACCAAACCAGGACCAAACTAGGACTAAACCAGGACTAAACCAGGACTAAACCAAGACCAAACCAGGACTAAACCAGGATTAAACCAGGACTAAACCAGGTCTAAACCAGGACTAAACCAGGTCTAAACCAGGACTAAACCAAGACCAAACCAGGACTAAACCAGGTCAAACCAGGACCAAACCAGGTCTAAACCAGGTCTAAATCAGCTCTAAACCAGAACTAAACCAGGACTAAACCAGGTCTAAACCAGGACTAAACCAGGTCTTAACCAGGACTAAACCAGAACTAAACCAGGACTAAACCAGGACCAAACCAGGACTAAACCAGGTCTAAACCAGTTCTAAAGCAGGTCTAAATCAGCTCTAAACCAGGACTAAACCAGGACTAAACCAGGACTAAACCAGGACTAAACCAGGACTAACCAAGGACTAAACCAGGACTAACCAAGGACTAAACCAAGACCAAACCAGGACTAAACCAGGATTAAACCAGGTCTAAACCAGGATTAAACCAGGATTAAACCAGGACTAAACCAGGACTAAACCAAGACCAAACCAGGACTAAACCAGGTCTAAACCAGGATTAAACCAGGATTAAACCAGGACTAAACCAGGACTAAACCAGGACTAAACCAAGACCAAACCAGGTCTAAACTAGGACTTAACTAGGACTAAACCAGGACTAAACTAGGATTAAACCAGGTCTAAACCAGGACTTAACCAGGTCTGAACCAGGTCTAAACCAGGTCTAAACCAGGACTAAACCAGCTCTAAACCAGGACTAAACCAGGTCTAAACCAGGACTAAACCAGGACTAAACCAGGACAAAACCAGGTCTAAACCAGGACTAAACCAGGACTAACCAAGGACTAAACCAGGTCCAAATCAAGACCAAACCAGGACTAAACCAGGACTAAACCAGATCCAAACCAGGACTAAACCAGGACTAAACCAGGACTAAACCAGGAGTAAACCAGGTCCAAATCAGGACCAAACCAGGACTAAACCAGATCCAAACCAGGACTAAACCAGGACTAAACCAGGTCTAAACCAGGACTAAACCAGCTCTAAACCAGGACTAAACCAGGACTAAACCAGAACTAAACCAGGACTAAACCAAGACCAAACCAGGACTAAACCAGGACTAAACCAGGATTAAACCAGGATTAAACCAGGACTAAACCAGGACCAAACCAGGTCTAAACCAAGACCAAACCAGGACCAAACCAGGACTAAACCAGCTCTAAACCAGGACTAACCAAGGACTAAACCAGGACTAAACCAGGACTAAACCAGGACTAAACCAGGTCTAAACCAGGACTAAACCAGGTCTAAACCAGGACTAAACCAAGACCAAACCAGGACTAAACCAGGTAAAAACCAGGATTAAACCAGGATTAAACCAGGACTAAACCAGGTCTAAACCAGGACTAAACCAGGTCTAAACCAGGACTAAACCAAGACCAAACCAGGACTAAACCAGGTCAAACCAGGATTAAACCAGGTCTAAACCAGGTCTAAATCAGCTCTAAACCAGGACTAAACCAGGACCAAACCAGGTCTAAACCAGGACTAAACCAGGTCTAAACCAGGACTAACCAAGGACTAAACCAAGACCAAACCAGGACTAAACCAGGACCAAACCAGGACTAAACCAGGATTAAACCAGGTCTAAACCAGGTCTAAACCAGGACTAAACCAAGACCAAACCAGGACTAAACCAGGACCAAACCAGGACTAAACCAGGATTAAACCAGGATTAAACCAGGACTAAACCAGGACTAAAGCAGGACCAAACCAGGACTAAACCAGGTTTAAACCAGGTCTAAACCAGGACTAAACCAGGACTAAACCAGGTCTAAAGCAGGTCTAAATCAGCTCTAAACCAGGACTAAACCAGGACTAAACCAGGACCAAACCAGGTCTAAACCAAGACCAAACCAGGACCAAACTAGGACTAAACCAGGACTAAACCAGGACTAAACCAAGACCAAACCAGGACTAAACCAAGACCAAACCAGGACTAAACCAGGATTAAACCAGGATTAAACCAGGACTAAACCAGGATTAAACCAGGACTAACCAAGGACTAAACCAAGACCAAACCAGGACTAAACCAGGACTAAACCAGGTCTAAACCAGGACTAAACCTAGACCAAACCAGGACTAAACCAGGACCAAACCAGGACTAAACCAGGATTAAACCAGGATTAAACCAGGACTAAACCAGGACTAAACCAGGACTAAACCAGGACCAAACCAGGACTAAACCAGGACTAAACCAGGACCAAAGCAGGTCTAAACCAAGACCAAACCAGGACCAAACTAGGACTAAACCAGGACTAAACCAGGACTAAACCAAGACCAAACCAGGACTAAACCAGGACCAAACCAGGACTAAACCAGGATTAAACCAGGACTAAACCAGGACTAAACCAAGACCAAACCAGGACTAAACCAGGACTAAACCAGGACCAAACCAGGTCTAAACCAAGACCTAACCAGGATTAAACCAGGACTAAACCAGGACTAAACCAGGATCAAACCAGGACTAAACCAGGTCTAAACCAGGTCTAAACCAGGACTAAACCAGGACTAAACCAGGTCTAAAGCAGGTCTAAATCAGCTCTAAACCAGGACTAAACCAGGACTAAACCAGGACTAAACCAGGACTAACCAAGGACTAAACCAGGACTAACCAAGGACTAAACCAAGACCAAACCAGGACAAAACCAGGATTAAACCAGGATTAAAACAGTACTAAACCAGGACCAAACCAGGACTAAACCAGGACTAAACCAGGACTAAACCAGGACTAAACCAGGACTTAACAAGGTCCAAATCAGGACCAAACCAGGTCCAAACCAGGACTTAACCAGGATTAAACCAGGTCAAAACCAGGACTAAACCAGTTCCAAATCAGTACCAAACCAGGACTAAACCAGGACTAAACCAGGACTAAACCAAGACCAAACCAGGACTAAACCAGGACTAAACCAGGACTAAACCAGGACTAAACCAGGATTAAACCAGGTCTAAACCAGGACTAAACCAGGACTAAACCAGGACTAAACCAGGATTAAACCAGGTCTAAACCAGGACTAAACCAGGACTAAACCAGGTCCTAATCAGTACCAAACCAGGACTAAACCAGGACTAAACCAGGACTAAACCAAGACCAAACCAGGACTAAACCAGGACTAAACCAGGATTAAACCAGGACTAAACCAGGATTAAACCAGGTCTAAACCAGGACTAAACCAGGACTAAACCAGGACTAAACCAGGATTAAACCAGGTCTAAACCAGGACTAAACCAGGTCTAAACCAGGACTAAACCAGGACTAAACCAGGACTAAACCAGGATTAAACCAGGTCAAAACCAGGACTAAACCAGGACTAAACAAGGACTAAACCAAGACCAAACCAGGACTAAACCAGGACTTAACCAGGTCTAAACCAGGACTTAACCAGGACTAAACCAAGACTAAACCAAGACCAAACCAGGACTAAACCAGGACTTAACCAGGTCTAAACCAGGACTAAACCAGGACTAAACCAGGACTAAACCAGGACTTAACCAGGTCTAAACCAGGACTAAACCAGGACTAAACAAGGACTAAACCAAGACCAAACCAGGACTAAACCAGGACTTAACCAGGTCTAAACCAGGACTAAACCAGGACTAAACCATGTCTAAACCAAGACCAAACCAGGACTAAACCAGGTGTAAACCAGGACTAAACCAGGTCCAAATCAGGACCAAACCAGGACTAAACCAGGATTAAACCAGGTCTAAACCAGGACTAAACCAGGACTAAACCAGGACTAAACCAGATCCAAACCAGGACTAAACCAGGACTAAACCAAGACCAAACCAGGACTAAATCAGGATTAAACCAGGTCTAAACCAGGACTAAACCAGGACTAAACCAGATCCAAACCAGGACTAAACCAGGTCTAAACCAGGACCAAACCAGGACCAAACCAGGACTAAACCAGGACTAAACCAGGAATAAACCAGCTCTAAACCAGAACTAAACCAGGACTAAACCAGGACTAAACCAAGTCCAAACCAGGACCAAACCAGGACTAAACCAGGTCTAAACCAGGACTAAACCAGCTCTAAACCAGGACTAAACCAGGACCAAACCAGGACCAAACAAGGACTAAACCAGGACTAAACCAGGACTAAACCAAGACCAAACCAGGACTAAAGCAGGACTAAACCAGGATTAAACCAGGACTAAACCAGGACTAAACCAGGACTAAACCAAGACCAAACCAGGACTAAACCAGGATTAAACCAGGATTAAACCAGGACTAAACCAGGACTAAAACAGTACTAAACCAGGACTAAACCAGGACCAAACCAGGACTAAACCAGGACTAACCAAGGACTAAACCAGGACTAAACCAGGACTAAACCAGGATTAAACCAGGACCAAACCAGGACTAAACCAAGACCAAACCAGGACTAAACCAGGATTAAACCAGGATTAAACCAGGACTAAACCAGGACAGGACCAAACCAGGACTAAACCAGGACCAAACCAGGACTAAACCAAGACCAAACCAGGAGTAAACCAGGATTAAACCAGGATTAAACCAGGACTAAACCAGGACTAAAACAGTACTAAACCAGGACTAAACCAGGACTAAACCAGGACCAAACCAGGACTAAACCAGGACTAACCAAGGACTAAACCAGGACTAAACCAGGACTAAACCAGGTCTAAACCAGGTCTAAATCAGCTCTAAACCAGGACTAAACCAGGACTAAACCAGGTCTAAACCAGGACTAAAACAGTACTAAACCAGGACTAAACCAGGACTAAACCAGGACCAAACCAGGACTAAACCAGGACTAACCAAGGACTAAACCAGGACTAAACCAGGACCAAACCAGGACTAAACCAGGATTAAACCAGGACCAAATCAGCTCTAAACCAGGACTAAACCAGGACTAAACCAGGACTAAACCAGGACTAAACCAGGATTAAACCAGGACTAAACCAGGACTAAACCAGGACCAAATCAGCTCTAAACCAGGATTAAACCAGGACTAAACCAGGACAAAACCAGGTCTAAACCAGGACTAAACCAGGTCTAAACCAGGTGTAAACCAGGACTAAACCAGGACTAAACCAAGACTAAACCAAGACCAAACCAGGACTAAACCAGGACTTAACCAGGTCTAAACCAGGACTTAACCAGGACTAAACCAAGACTAAACCAGGATTAAACCAGGTCTAAACCAGGACTTAACCAGGTCTAAACCAGGTCTAAACCAGGACTAAACCAGCTCTAAACCAGGTCTAAACCAGGACTAAACCAGGACTAAACCAGGACTAAACCAGGTCCAAATCAGGACCAAACCAGGACTAAACCAGGATTAAACCAGGTCTAAACCAGGACTAAACCAGGACTAAACCAGGACTAAACCAGATCCAAACCAGGACTAAACCAGTACTAAACCAGGACTAAACCAAGACCAAACCAGGACTAAATCAGGATTAAACCAGGTCTAAACCAGGACTAAACCAGGACTAAACCAGATCCAAACCAGGACTAAACCAGGACTAAACCAGGACTAAACCAAGACCAAACCAGGACTAAACCAGGTCTAAACCAGGACTAAACCAGGACTAAACCAGGACTAAACCAGGACTAAACCAGGTCTAAACCAGGACCAAACCAGGACCAAACCAGGACTAAACCAGGACTAAACCAGGATTAAACCAGCTCTAAACCAGGACTAAACCAGGACTAAACCAGGACTAAACCAAGTCCAAACCAGGACCAAACCAAGACTAAACCAGGACTAAAACAGGACTAAACCAGGTCTAAACCAGGTCTAAACCAGGACTAAACCAGGACCAAACCAGGACCAAACAAGGACTAAACCAAGTCCAAACCAGGACCAAACCAGGACTAAACCAGGACTAAACCAGGACTAAACCAAGACCAAACCAGGACTAAACCAGGATTAAACCAGGAATAAACCAGGACTAAACCAGGACTAAACAAAGACCAAACCAGGACTAAACCAGGACAGGACCAAACCAGGACTAAACCAGGACCAAACCAGGACTAAACCAAGACCAAACCAGGACTAAACCAGGATTAAACCAGGATTAAACCAGGACTAAACCAGGACTAAAACAGTACTAAACCAGGACTAAACCAGGACTAAACCAGGACCAAACCAGGACTAAACCAGGACTAACCAAGGACTAAACCAGGACTAAACCAGGACTAAACCAGGTCTAAACCAGGTCTAAATCAGCTCTAAACCAGTCTAAACCAGGACTAAACCAGGTCTTAACCAGGTCTAAACCAGGACTAAACTAGGACTAAACCAGGATTAAACCTGGTTTAGACCTGGTTTAGTCCTGGTTTAAAGCTGAGCTATTTAGTCTAAACCATGACTAAACCAGGACTAAACCAGGTCTAAACCAGGACTAAACCAGGACTAAACCAGGACTAAACCAGGTCCAAACCAGGACTAAACCAGGACTAAACCAGATCCAAACCAGGACTAAACCAGGACTAAACCAGGTCTAAACCAGGACTTAACCAGGACTAAACCAGGATTAAACCAGGACTAAACCACGACTAAACCAGCTCTAAACCAGGACTAAACCAGGACTAACCAAGGACTAAACCAGAACTAAACCAGGACCAAACCAGGACTAAACCAGGTCTAAACCAGGACTAAACCAGGACTAAACCAGGATTAAACCAGGACTAAACCAGGACTAAACCAGGACTAAACCAGGACTAAACCAGGATTAAACCAGGATTAAACCAGGTCTAAACCAGGACTAAATCAGGACTAACCAAGGACTAAACCAGGACTAACCAAGGACTAAACCAAGACCAAACCAGGACTAAACCAGGACTAACCAAGGACTAAACCAGAACTAAACCAGGACCAAACCAGGACTAAACCAGGTCTAAACCAGGACTAAACCAGGACTAAACCATGATTAAACCAGGACTAAACCAGGACTAAACCAGGACTAAACCAGGACTAAACCAGGATTAAACCAGGATTAAACCAGGTCTAAACCAGGACTAAACCAGGACTAACCAAGGACTAAACCAGGACTAACCAAGGACTAAACCAAGACCAAACCAGGACTAAACCAGGATTAAACCAGGACTAAACCAGGACTAAACCAGGTCTAAACCAGGACTAAACCTGGTCTAAACCAGGTGTAAACCAGGACTAAACCACGACTAAACCAGGACTAAACCAGGTCTAAACCATGACTAAACCAGGACTTAACCAGGACTAAACCAGGACCAAACCAAGACCAAACCAGGACTAAACCAGGTCTAAACCAGGACTTAACCAGGTCTAAACCAGGATTAAACCAGGTCCAAACCAGGACTAAACCAGGACTAAACCAGATCCAAACCAGGACTAAACCAGGACTAAACCAAGACCAAACCAGGACTAAACCAGGACTAAACCAGGACTAAACCAGGTCTAAACCAGGATTAAACCAGGACTAAACCAAGACCAAACCAGGACTAAACCAGGACTAAACCAGGACTAAACCAGGACTAAACCAGGATTAAACCAGGTCTAAACCAGGACTAAACCAGGACTAAACCAGGACTAAACCAGGATTAAACCAGGTCTAAACCAGTACTAAACCAGGTCTAAACCAGGACTAAACCAGGATTAAACCAGGTCCAAACCAGGACTTAACCAGGTCTAAACCAGGACTAAACCAGGTCTAAACCAGGTCTAAACCAGGACTAAACCAGGACTAAACCAAGACCAAACCAGGACTAAACCAAGACCAAACCAGGTCTAAACCAGGACTTAACCAGGTCTAAACCAGGACTAAACCAGATCCAAACCAGGACTAAACCAGGACTAAACCAGGACTAAACCAGGTCTAAACCAGGACTTAACCAGGTCTAAACCAGGTCTAAACCAGGACTAAACCAGGACTAAACCAGCTCTAAACCAGGACTAAACCAGGACTAAACCAAGACCAAACCAGGACTAAACCAAGACCAAACCAGGACTAAACCAGGATTAAACCTGGTTTAGACCTGGTTTAGTCCTGGTTTAGACCTGGTTTAGACCTGGTTTAATCCTGGTTTAATCCTGGTTTAGTCCTGGTTTGGTCCTGGTTTAGTTCTGGTTTAGTCCTTGGTTTAATCCTGGTTTAATCCTGGTTTAGTCCTGGTTTGGTCCTGGTTTAGTTCTGGTTTAGTCCTTGGTTAGTCCTGGTTTAGTCCTGGTTTAGACCTGGTTTAGACCTGGTTTAGTCCTGGTTTAGAGCTGAGCTATTTAGTCTAAACCAGGACTAAACCAGGACTAAACCAGGACTAAACCAGGTCCAAACCAGGACTAAACCAGGACTAAACCAGGACTAAACCAGATCCAAACCAGGACTAAACCAGGACTAAACCAGGTCTAAACCAGGAATTAACCAGGACTAAACCAGGATTAAACCAGGACTAAACCAGGACCAAACCATCTCTAAACCAGGACTAAACCAGGACTAACCAAGGACTAAACCAGAACTAAACCAGGACCAAACCAGGACTAAACCAGGATTAAACCAGGATTAAACCAGGACTAAACCAGGACTAAACCAGGACTAAACCAGGACTAAACCAGGATTAAACCAGGATTAAACCAGGACTAAACCAGGACTAAACCAGGACCAAATCAGCTCTAAACCAGGACTAAACCAGGACTAACCAAGGACTAAACCAGGACTAAACCAGGACTAAACCAGGTCTAAACCAGGACTAAACCTGGTCTAAACCAGGACTAAACCTGGACTTAACCAGGACTAAACCAGGACCAAACCAAGACCAAACCAGGACTAAACCAGGTCTAAACCAGATCCAAACCAGGACTAAACCAGGACTAAACCAGGACTAAACCAAGACCAAACCAGGACTAAACCAGGACTAAACCAGGACTAAACCAGGTCTAAACCAGGATTAAACCAGGACTAAACCAGGACTAAACCAGGACTAAACCAGGACTAAACCAGGACTAAACCAGGATTAAACCAGGTCTAAACCAGGACTAAACCAGGACTAAACCAGGACTAAACCAGGATTAAACCAGGTCTAAACCAGGACTAAACCAGGTCTAAACCAGGACTAAACCAGGATTAAACCAGGTCCAAACCAGGACTTAACCAGGTCTAAACCAGGACTAAACCAGGTCTAAACCAGGTCTAAACCAGGACTAAACCAGATCCAAACCAGGACTAAACCAGGACTAAACCAGATCCAAACCAGGACTAAACCAGGACTAAACCAGGACTAAACCAGGTCTAAACCAGGACTAAACCAGGACTAAACCAGCTCTAAACCAGGACTAAACCAGGACCAAACCAGGACTAAACCAGGATTAAACCAGGTCTAAACCAGGACTAAACCAGCTCTAAACCAGGACTAAACCAGGACTAAACCATGTCTAAACCAGGACTAAACCAGGACTAAACCAGGTCTAAACCAGGACTAAACCAGGACTAAACCAGGACTAAACCAGGTCCAAATCAGGACCAAACCAGGACTAAACCAGGACTAAACCAGGACTAAACCAGATCCAAACCAGGACTAAACCAGGTCTAAACCAGGATTAAACCAGGATTAAACCAGGACTAAACCAGGACTAGTTTAGTCCTGGTTTAGTCCTGGTTTGGATCTGGTTTAGACTGGTTTAAACCAGGGGGGTCATTCCTCCTGTTGGGGGTCATTCCTCCTTTTTGGGGGTCATTCCTCCAGTTTGGGGGCCACTGCCCCAAGTGCTCCAGTCACTACAGCGCCACTGACACCTTCAGGCTCCAGACCTTCTCCAGCTCCTCTCTGAGGTCTTGGGATTTCTCTAGTTTCTCGTGTTCCTTTTTCTGAATGTTTCCATCCCATGATGCACTGCAATGTCCACCACCACGGCTTTCCTCTGACCCTTGAGACCACCACTATGTCCGGCTGGTCGTTCTCGGTCGTTCTCCACCTTTGGAGGTGTTTCCACTTTGTCCTTGGGGTCTCCAGCCCAGCTCAGGGCCCTTTGCACAGCCTACACCTTGGGTCTTGTCTGGTGTGGTAGATCAGGGCCTCTGTGCTTCAGACCGGCTCTTTCTGACCATTTGTAGGTCCACGTAGGGGCGTGTCCTCCCATGAAGGGGCGTGTCCTTCCATGATGGTACCTCTTTATTACCATTGAGCTGCTTCAGGACTTGCCTCACTCGTTGTAGATATTTGGCCGTAGCTTCTTTCCTTGTTTCCTCTTCGTTGTCATTTGTCTGTGGGATTCACAGGGACTTGTAACTGTCCTCAATGTCCTCTGTCCCCCTCTGTGTGGACCACCTTCCCTCTGTGTGGACCACCTTCTCTCTGAGTGGACCACCTTCCCTCTGTGTGGACCACCTTCTCTCTGAGTGGACCACCTTCTCTCTGAGTGGACCACCTTCCCTCTGTGTGGACCACCTTCCCTCTGTGAGGACCACCTTCTCTCTGTGTGGACCACCTTCCCTCTGTGTGGACCACCTTCCCTCTGTGTGGACCACCTTCTCTCTGTGTGGACCACCTTCTCTCTGTGTGGACCACCTTCCCTCTGTGTGGACCACCTTCTCTCTGTGTGGACCACCTTCTCTCTGTGTGGACCACCTTCCCTCTGTGTGGACCACCTTCTCTCTGTGTGGACCACCTTCCCTCTGTGTGGACCACCTTCTCTCTGTGTGGACCACCTTCTCTCTGTGTGGACCACCTTCCCTCTGTGTGGACCACCTTCTCTCTGTGTGGACCACCCTCTCTCTGTGTGGACCACCTTCCCTCTGTGAGGACCACCTTCTCTCTGTGTGGACCACCTTCTCTCTGTGTGGACCACCTTCCCTCTGTGTGGACCACCTTCTCTCTGTGTGGACCACCTTCCCTCTGTGTGGACCACCTTCTCTCTGTGAGGACCACCTTCCCTCTGTGTGGACCACCTTCCCTCTGTGTGGACCACCTTCTCTCTGTGTGGACCACCTTCTCTCTGTGTGGACCACCTTCTCTCTGTGTGGACCACCTTCTCTCTGTGTGGACCACCTTCTCTCTGTGTGGACCACCCTCTCTCTGTGTGGACCACCTTCCCTCTGTGAGGACCACCTTCTCTCTGTGTGGACCACCTTCTCTCTGTGTGGACCACCTTCCCTCTGTGTGGACCACCTTCCCTCTGTGTGGACCACCTTCCCTCTGTGTGGACCACCTTCCCTCTGTGTGGACCACCTTCCCTCTGTGTGGACCACCTTCTCTCTGTGTGGACCACCTTCTCTCTGTGAGGACCACCTTCCCTCTGTGTGGTTCACCTTCTCTCTGTGTGGACCACCCTCTCTCTGTGTGGACCACCTTCCCTCTGTGTGGACCACCTTCTCTCTGTGTGGACCACCTTCTCTCTGTGTGGACCACCTTCCCTCTGTGTGGACCACCTTCTCTCTGTGTGGACCACCTTCCCTCTGTGTGGACCACCTTCTCTCTGTGAGGACCACCTTCCCTCTGTGTGGACCACCTTCCCTCTGTGTGGACCACCTTCTCTCTGTGTGGACCACCTTCCCTCTGTGTGGACCACCTTCTCTCTGTGTGGACCACCTTCTCTCTGTGTGGACCACCTTCCCTCTGTGTGGACCACCTTCTCTCTGTGTGGACCACCTTCCCTCTGTGTGGACCACCTTCTCTCTGTGTGGACCACCTTCTCTCTGTGTGGACCACCTTCCCTCTGTGTGGACCACCTTCTCTCTGTGTGGACCACCCTCTCTCTGTGTGGACCACCTTCCCTCTGTGAGGACCACCTTCTCTCTGTGTGGACCACCTTCTCTCTGTGTGGACCACCTTCTCTCTGTGTGGACCACCTTCCCTCTGTGTGGACCACCTTCTCTCTGTGAGGACCACCTTCCCTCTGTGTGGACCACCTTCCCTCTGTGTGGACCACCTTCTCTCTGTGTGGACCACCTTCTCTCTGTGTGGACCACCTTCCCTCTGTGTGGACCACCTTCTCTCTGTGAGGACCACCTTCCCTCTGTGTGGACCACCTTCCCTCTGTGTGGACCACCTTCTCTCTGTGTGGACCACCTTCCCTCTGTGTGGACCACCTTCTCTCTGTGTGGACCACCTTCCCTCTGTGTGGACCACCTTCCCTCTGTGTGGACCACCTTCTCTCTGTGTGGACCACCTTCTCTCTGTGTGGACCACCTTCCCTCTGTGTGGACCACCTTCTCTCTGTGTGGACCACCTTCCCTCTGTGTGGACCACCTTCTCTCTGTGTGGACCACCTTCCCTCTGTGTGGACCACCTTCTCTCTGTGTGGACCACCTTCCCTCTGTGTGGACCACCTTCTCTCTGTGTGGACAACCTTCTCTCGTCCCAATGACATTCTGATACCTGAGCAGGACGGTCAGCAGGTCATAGCAGGACGGTCACTCCACAAAGGAATGATTCCACAGCGTTTAAAAGGACATAAAGTTTCACATCCGTCTTTTACATCAACTTTAAACTCGGCATCGACCTTCTAAAGTTCATCCTCTTGATGAGTCTAAGTTTGGTGCAATGACTCATGAGCACGTGTTGAAGTTTGTGTTGATGTGAGGTCGCCTGTGGGACCCCAAAGCCCAGGGAGAGACTGAGCCTGTG
This sequence comes from Eucyclogobius newberryi, assembly GCF_026437365.1. Taxonomy (NCBI): domain Eukaryota; kingdom Metazoa; phylum Chordata; class Actinopteri; order Gobiiformes; family Gobiidae; genus Eucyclogobius; species Eucyclogobius newberryi. The sequence goes on from NW_027315957.1 coordinate 60,250, forward strand.
TTTTAACACATTCATATTTGATGAAGTGAGACTCTTTAGGGACAGAATCAAACACAAACACATGAGACAAACTTAAACTTTCTCTAACATCAAACTTTGGTGATGTAACAGGACCAGACCATGTGCCATGAGGCCCCGCCCCCAATCTGACCACCTGTTTACTCTCTAATCGATTATTATTATTATTATTATTATTATTATTAGGCCCGAGCGCCACAAGCTGCGAGAGGCCTATTAGTCTCGTAAGGCCGTGCGAAGCACGGCTGCGAAAGTGCGCACGTAGTGCGTACGAAGTCGAGCGCGAAGTGCTCACCCACTTCCAAACACTCACTAACGCACTCCTCACGCACGCCCCGTGCATACTAATTAGTAGTTGGAAAATGGAACATTACCGTTGTAAACGGGCAAAGCCCGTGCAAAAGTGCGCACTAAACACGGTCGTCATCCCCACATAAAGCACTCATTTGCTCTAAGTGTCTCATGAATACGTTCCCCATCTCTTGCATGTTCCGTGCATATAAGCATGTAATGCAAAAATTGAACATTATTACTGTATAGAGGGCCAAAAACACAAAGTGGGCGGAGCCCACTCAAAATTAACGAAAGTACCCGTCAGTGACCAGGGACCCACACCATGAGGTAGGAAATGTATAGTTTATGATATTTGAAAAATGGGAAACATTGTTTTCGCATCGGAATATTCTTCTTTCTTCTTCTTCTTCCCGGGACCAACCCCCCTATTTTTCACCCAGTGAACATTGACGAAAAGTCACAAAAATTTGCACACCTCTAAAAATCGTGCCTCTCTACATTCTGGCTATTTCCCTTTTCTAAAATAAAAAAAATTGGCGCGTCAGCGCCCCCAAATGTACCAAAAATGCATTGAGAGATGGGAAATGACCCAAAAAAAATCTGATCGTAGAATCATGAAATTTGGCGCAGAGGTAGATGGTGACAAGAGAAGTAAAAAATATTATTACGACAACGCCGTCCGCCCAACCAAATGTCGGCCATATTGGTTCAAAAATGGCTAATTATGACTTGGGAGTTTTTCCAAACGTCGTACTTTTATGAACTCCTCTCAGGGCGTTGGCCCTAAAAAGCTGAAATTTGGTGAAAATGCTACTGAGGAGTGGGACATCAAAAGTTATTCAAATGACATTGACCCTGTCACGGTCTCTGTGGGTTTGGGCGAAGCCGCAAACTTTAGCTAGAATTTCAGAAATATCCCAAATTTAACATTTCTGCCGTTTGCGCAGATAAAGTCCGAATTGCGTCAAATTAGAATCAGTTGTTAAACTCTTTGCCCTAAACCTACTTGAAGTGAAATAAATTAATTTGGAGCCACAGCGCCCCCTACAGATTGTATATGGAGGTTAAATGTTTTCGTTTCGTGAAATTTGACACAAAATTCAATTTTGGCCTGATCAAAAAAGTAAATTAGACCCATGTCATAATTGTTATGGTTTTGCTGCAGCGATGACAGAACCTCCCATGTTATTCTATTGGGGAAATCGCCAGATCTCTGAAATTCGAACATGTTTACACTTTAGACTTTCACAAACTCCTCCCAGGGCGTTAGCCCTATTAACCTGAAATTTGGTGAGACTCGTCTTCAGGGGTGGACCATCAAAAGTTATCCACATTTGTATTCTAAGAGTCAATAAAATTGCTTTTTGATGTAAAACAAAGGGGAGAAGATGTGACAGCGTCACAGATTCAGCAGTAGATGTAATAAAAGGACAATTGGGGCGCGTTAGCCACGCCCCCTCCTCGTGCGGCGAGGGCCGATCATTATTTATTATTATTATGTCATATAAGGACATCTGCCCAAACAGATGTCCTTATATTGGATGAAAATTTGCTAAAAATGACTTTTTACAAATGTCAAACTTTTTATGACCTCATCTTAGGGCTTAGGGCGTGATAATACCTACTGGGCTTTAAAGAGATATGAGCTCTGAGGAGTGAGTGTGTTTTAGAGCTCTGAGGAGTGAGTGTGTTTTAGAGCTCTGAGGAGTGAGTGTGTTTTAGAGCTCTGAGGAGTGAGTGTGTTTTAGAGCTCTGAGGAGTAAGTGTGTTTTAGAGCTCTGAGGAGAGAGTGTGTTTTAGAGCTCTGAGGAGTGAGTGTGTTTTAGAGCTCTGAGGAGAGAGTGTGTTTTAGAGCTCTGAGGAGTGAGTGTGTTTTAGAGCTCTGAGGAGTGAGTGTGTTTTAGAGCTCTGAGGAGTAAGTGTGTTTTAGAGCTCTGAGGAGAGAGTGTGTTTTAGAGCTCTGAGGAGTGAGTGTGTTTTAGAGCTCTGAGGAGTGAGTGTGTTTTAGAGCTCTGAGGAGAGAGTGTGTTTTAGAGCTCTGAGGAGTGAGTGTGTTTTAGAGCGCTGAGGAGTGAGTGTGTTTTAGAGCTCTGAGGAGTAAGTGTGTTTTAGAGCTCTTAGGAGTAAGTGTGTTTTAGAGCTCTGAGGAGTAAGTGTGTTTTAGAGCTCTGAGGAGTAAGTGTGTTTTAGAGCTCTGAGGAGTGAGTGTGTTTTAGAGCTCTGAGGAGTAAGTGTGTTTTAGAGCTCTGAGGAGTAAGTGTGTTTTAGAGCTCTGAGGAGTAAGTGTGTTTTTGAGCTCTGAGGAGTGAGTGTGTTTTAGAGCTCTGAGGAGTGAGTGTGTTTTAGAGCTCTGAGGAGTGAGTGTGTTTTAGAGCTCTGAGGAGTAAGTGTGTTTTAGAGCTCTGAGGAGAGAGTGTGTTTTAGAGCTCTGAGGAGTGAGTGTGTTTTAGAGCTCTGAGGAGTGAGTGTGTTTTAGAGCTCTGAGGAGTGAGTGTGTTTTAGAGCTCTGAGGAGTGAGTGTGTTTTAGAGCTCTGAGGAGAGAGTGTGTTTTAGAGCTCTGAGGAGTGAGTGTGTTTTAGAGCTCTGAGGAGTGAGTGTGTTTTAGAGCTCTGAGGAGAGAGTGTGTTTTAGAGCTCTGAGGAGTGAGTGTGTTTTAGAGCGCTGAGGAGTGAGTGTGTTTTAGAGCTCTGAGGAGTAAGTGTGTTTTAGAGCTCTTAGGAGTAAGTGTGTTTTAGAGCTCTGAGGAGTAAGTGTGTTTTAGAGCTCTGAGGAGTAAGTGTGTTTTAGAGCTCTGAGGAGTGAGTGTGTTTTAGAGCTCTGAGGAGTAAGTGTGTTTTAGAGCTCTGAGGAGTAAGTGTGTTTTAGAGCTCTGAGGAGTAAGTGTGTTTTAGAGCTCTGAGGAGTGAGTGTGTTTTTGAGCTCTGAGGAGTGAGTGTGTTTTAGAGCTCTGAGGAGTGAGTGTGTTTTAGAGCTCTGAGGAGTGAGTGTGTTTTAGAGCTCTGAGGAGTAAGTGTGTTTTAGAGCTCTGAGGAGAGAGTGTGTTTTAGAGCTCTGAGGAGTGAGTGTGTTTTAGAGCTCTGAGGAGTGAGTGTGTTTTAGAGCTCTGAGGAGTGAGTGTGTTTTAGAGCTCTGAGGAGTGAGTGTGTTTTAGAGCTCTGAGGAGAGAGTGTGTTTTAGAGCTCTGAGGAGTGAGTGTGTTTTAGAGCGCTGAGGAGTGAGTGTGTTTTAGAGCTCTGAGGAGTAAGTGTGTTTTAGAGCTCTTAGGAGTAAGTGTGTTTTAGAGCTCTGAGGAGTAAGTGTGTTTTAGAGCTCTGAGGAGTAAGTGTGTTTTAGAGCTCTGAGGAGTGAGTGTGTTTTAGAGCTCTGAGGAGTAAGTGTGTTTTAGAGCTCTGAGGAGTAAGTGTGTTTTAGAGCTCTGAGGAGTAAGTGTGTTTTAGAGCTCTGAGGAGTGAGTGTGTTTTAGAGCTCTGAGGAGTGAGTGTGTTTTAGAGCTCTGAGGAGTGAGTGTGTTTTAGAGCTCTGAGGAGTGAGTGTGTTTTAGAGCTCTGAGGAGTGAGTGTGTTTTAGAGCTCTGAGGAGTAAGTGTGTCTTAGAGCGCTGAGGAGTGAGTGTGTTTTAGAGCTCTGAGGAGTAAGTGTGTTTTAGAGCTCTGAGGAGTGAGTGTGTCTTAGAGCGCTGAGGAGTAAGTGTGTTTTAGAGCTCTGAGGAGTAAGTGTTTTAGAGCTCTGAGGAGTGAGTGTGTTTTAGAGCTCTGAGGAGTAAGTGTGTTTTAGAGCTCTGAGGAGTAAGTGTGTTTTAGAGCTCTGAGGAGTAAGTGTGTTTTAGAGCTCTGAGGAGTAAGTGTGTTTTAGAGCTCTGAGGAGTGAGTGTGTTTAGAGCTCTGAGGAGTGAGTGTGTTTTAGAGCTCTGAGGAGTAAGTGTGTTTTAGAGCTCTGAGGAGTGAGTGTGTTTTAGAGCTCTGAGGAGTGAGTGTGTTTTAGAGCTCTGAGGAGTGAGTGTGTTTTAGAGCTCTGAGGAGTGAGTGTGTTTTAGAGCTCTGAGGAGTGAGTGTGTTTTAGAGCTCTGAGGAGTGAGTGTGTTTTAGAGCTCTGAGGAGTGAGTGTGTTTTAGAGCTCTGAGGAGTGAGTGTGTTTTAGAGCTCTGAGCAGTAAGTGTGTTTTAGAGCTCTGAGGAGTAAGTGTGTCTTAGAGCGCTGAGGAGTGAGTGTGTTTTAGAGCTCTGAGGAGTAAGTGTGTTTTAGAGCTCTGAGGAGTGAGTGTGTTTTAGAGCTCTGAGGAGTAAGTGTGTTTTAGAGCTCTGAGGAGTAAGTGTGTCTTAGAGCGCTGAGGAGTGAGTGTGTTTTAGAGCTCTGAGGAGTAAGTGTGTTTTAGAGCTCTGAGGAGTGAGTGTGTTTTAGAGCGCTGAGGAGTGAGTGTGTTTTAGAGCTCTGAGGAGTGAGTGTGTTTTAGAGCGCTGAGGAGTGAGTGTGTTTTAGAGCTCTGAGGAGTAAGTGTGTTTTAGAGCGCTGAGGAGTGAGTGTGTTTTAGAGCTCTGAGGAGTAAGTGTGTTTTAGAGCTCTGAGGAGTGAGTGTGTTTTAGAGCTCTGAGGAGTGAGTGTGTTTTAGAGCTCTGAGGAGTGAGTGTGTTTTAGAGCTCTGAGGAGTAAGTGTGTTTTAGAGCTCTGAGGAGTGAGTGTGTTTTAGAGCTCTGAGGAGTGAGTGTGTTTTAGAGCTCTGAGGAGTAAGTGTGTTTTAGAGCTCTGAGGAGTGAGTGTGTTTTAGAGCTCTGAGGAGTGAGTGTGTTTTAGAGCTCTGAGGAGTGAGTGTGTTTTAGAGCTCTGAGGAGTGAGTGTGTTTTAGAGCTCTGAGGAGTAAGTGTGTTTTAGAGCGCTGAGGAGTGAGTGTGTTTTAGAGCTCTGAGGAGAGAGTGTGTTTTAGAGCTCTGAGGAGTAAGTGTGTTTTAGAGCTCTGAGGAGTGAGTGTGTTTTAGAGCTCTGAGGAGTGAGTGTGTTTTAGAGCTCTGAGGAGTAAGTGTGTTTTAGAGCTCTGAGGAGTGAGTGTGTTTTAGAGCTCTGAGGAGTGAGTGTGTTTTAGAGCTCTGAGGAGTAAGTGTGTTTTAGAGCGCTGAGGAGTGAGTCTGTTTTAGAGCTCTGAGGAGTAAGTGTGTTTTAGAGCGCTGAGGAGTGAGTGTGTTTTAGAGCTCTGAGGAGAGAGTGTGTTTTAGAACTCTGAGGAGTGAGTGTGTTTTAGAGCTCTGAGGAGTGAGTGTGTTTTAGAGCTCTGAGGAGTAAGTGTGTTTTAGAGTGTATTTTAGAGCTCTGAGGAGTAAGTGTGTTTTAGAGCTCTGAGGAGTGAGTGTGTTTTAGAGCTCTGAGGAGTAAGTGTGTTTTAGAGCTCTGAGGAGTAAGTGTGTTTTAGAGCTCTGAGGAGTAAGTGTGTTTTAGAGCTCTGAGGAGTGAGTGTGTTTTAGAGCTCTGAGGAGTGAGTGTGTTTTAGAGCTCTGAGGAGTGAGTGTGTTTTAGAGCTCTGAGGAGTAAGTGTGTTTTAGAGCTCTGAGGAGTGAGTGTGTTTTAGAGCTCTGAGGAGTGAGTGTGTTTTAGAGCTCTGAGGAGTGAGTGTGTTTTAGAGCTCTGAGGAGTGAGTGTGTTTTAGAGCTCTGAGGAGTAAGTGTGTTTTAGAGCTCTGAGGAGTGAGTGTGTTTTAGAGCTCTGAGGAGTGAGTGTGTTTTAGAGCTCTGAGGAGTAAGTGTGTTTTAGAGCTCTGAGGAGTGAGTGTGTTTTAGAGCTCTGAGGAGTGAGTGTGTTTTAGAGCTCTGAGGAGTAAGTGTGTTTTAGAGCTCTTGCTCCTGCTCTTCTTTAGCAGAGGCTTTATGACCACAGTTTTCAAAGACATTGGGAATGTTCCAGATTGAAGCTTTAACTATGTGAGTAAATGTTGCTAACAAACTTCAGCACAGACTTTAGAAATCTGGAGGTCACACATGGAGCAGCTGTAGATCAGGGGTGGGCCCTGAGGGCCATATTCGAATCCAGGCAAGTAGCGGAGGGTCGGCCCCGATCAGTGATGTGAAAGAAATAAAATATCACTTTTCTGTCAAATATAGCTTATCGAATCTATGATTTAATTCATTTCACGTCATATTTATTAAGGACACAAGTGCAGACAGATGCTGAGGGCAAAACAGGAAGAAAAGGATTGAAAGGTCCTGCGGGCCGGATGTGGCCCGCGGGCCGTAGTTTGCCCACCCCTGATGTAGATGAACTCAGACTGGTGATGATCTCATGGACAGTTTTGTCAGTTACAGGTGCAAAGTGAGTGAGCTCTAAGTGTCTTGGTGGTTTTAGGGTTATTTTTTGCCTTGTGGGATTTATTTCATTTTTTATGCCCTGAACTTTGTCATTAAAGAATAATATAAACTCATTACACTTGAGATGAGTTCTAACGGCAGCTGAGCTGGAGAGTTTGTTCGTCTGTTACTGTGGCAACAGGACACGCCCCTTGTTACTGCAGCTTCCAATAATTTCAGAGAAATATCTTTTCCTAGTTCTACATAAGATTAGGTTGTACATGTTCAGCTTCTCTCTGTAAATCTCTTTTTGAACCTGGAGCTTTGACTTTTCTGTTCTGTTTTCTGTGCCCTGACCCAATCATCATGTCTCCATGGCAACTTCTGCTTATTTTTAACCATTTTAGCCTTCAGAGGGGCGATGGTGTCCAGAACATTCAAAACACACAATGTAACAGAGTTCAACAAATCATTTACATTAGAACATGAGACACAGCTGCAGGACCAGCCTCTGAACAGCTGCAGGACCAGCCTCTGAACAGCTGCAGGACCAGCCTCTGAACAGCTGCCGGACCAGCCTCTGAACAGCTGCAGGACCAGCCTCTGAACAGCTGCAGGACCAGCCTCTGAACAGCTGCCGGACCAGCCTCTGAACAGCTGCAGGACCAGCCTCTGAACAGCTGCAGGACCAGCCTCTGAACAGCTGCCGGACCAGCCTCTGAACAGCTGCAGGACCAGCCTCTGAACAGCTGCAGGACCAGCCTCTGAACAGCTGCAGGACCAGCCTCTGAACAGCTGCCGGACCAGCCTCTGAACAGCTGCAGGACCAGCCTCTGAACAGCTGCCGGACCAGCCTCTGAACAGCTGCAGGACCAGCCTCTGAACAGCTGCCGGACCAGCCTCTGAACAGCTGCAGGACCAGCCTCTGAAGAGCTGCAGGACCAGCCTCTGAACAGCTGCAGGACCAGCCTCTGAACAGCTGCCGGACCAGCCTCTGAACAGCTGCAGGACCAGCCTCTGAACAGCTGCCGAACCAGCCTCTGAACAGCTGCAGGACCAGCCTCTGAAGAGCTGCAGGACCAGCCTCTGAACAGCTGCCGGACCAGCCTCTGAACAGCTGCAGGACCAGCCTCTGAACAGCTGCAGGACCAGCCTCTGAAGAGCTGCAGGACCAGCCTCTGAACAGCTGCAGGACCAGCCTCTGAACAGCTGCAGGACCAGCCTCTGAACAGCTGCCGGACCAGCCTCTGAACAGCTGCAGGACCAGCCTCTGAACAGCTGCAGGACCAGCCTCTGAAGAGCTGCAGGACCAGCCTCTGATCAGCTGCAGGACCAGCCTCTGACAGCTGCAGGACCAGCCTCTGAACAGCTGCAGGACCAGCCTCTGAACAGCTGCAGGACCAGCCTCTGAACAGCTGCAGGACCAGCCTCTGACAGCTGCAGGACCAGCCTCTGAACAGCTGCAGGACCAGCCTCTGAACAGCTGCAGGACCAGCCGGTGGTTTGGGAAAAACAGACATGTCAAAGACACAGAAATGATCAGAGCAACATCGACATTTGAAATATTTACCCCCTTTGTAGTTATGAGATCTAGAGTGTGCCCTCTGCTGTGGGTAGGGCCACTCTGCTGTGGGTGGAGCCACTCTGCTGTGGGTGGAGCCACTCTGCTGTGGGTGGGGCCACTCTGCTGTGGGTGGGGCCTCTCTGCTGTGGGTGGGGCCTCTCTGCTGTGGGTGGGGCCTCTCTGCTGTGGGTGGGGCCTCTCTGCTGTGGGTGGGGCCAATCTGCTGTGGGTGGAGCCTCTCTGCTGTGGGTGGAGCCTCTCTGCTGTGGGTGGGGCCTCTCTGCTGTAGGTGGGGCCACTCTGCTGTGGGTGGAGCCACTCTGCTGTGGGTGGGGCCACTCTGCTGTGGGTGGAGCCTCTCTGCTGTGGGTGGGGCCTCTCTGCTGTGGGTGGGGCTTCTCTGCTGTGGGTGGGGCCTCTCTGCTGTGGGTGGGGCCTCTCTGCTGTGGGTGGGGCCTCTCTGCTGTGGGTAGGGCCTCTCTGCTGTGGGTGGGGCCTCTCTGCTGTGGGTGGGGCTTCTCTGCTGTGGGTGGGGCCTCTCTGCTGTGGGTGGGGCCACTCTGCTGTGGGTGGGGCCTCTCTGCTGTGGGTGGGGCCTCTCTGCTGTGGGTAGGGCCTCTCTGCTGTGGGTGGGGCCTCTCTGCTGTGGGTGGGGCTTCTCTGCTGTGGGTGGGGCCTCTCTGCTGTGGGTGGGGCCTCTCTGCTGTGGGTGGGGCCTCTCTGCTGTGGGTGGGGCCACTCTGCTGTGGGTGTGGCCACTCTGCTGTGGGTGGGGCCTCTCTGCTGTGGGTGGGGCTTCTCTGCTGTGGGTGGGGCCTCTCTGCTGTGGGTGGGGCCTCTCTGCTGTGGGTAGGGCCTCTCTGCTGTGGGTGGGGCTTCTCTGCTGTGGGTGGGGCCTCTCTGCTGTGGGTGGGGCCTCTCTGCTGTGGGTGGGGCCTCTCTGCTGTGGGTGGGGCCACTCTGCTGTGGGTGTGGCCACTCTGCTGTGGGTGGGGCCTCTCTGCTGTGGGTGGGGCTTCTCTGCTGTGGGTGGGGCCTCTCTGCTGTGGGTGGGGCCTCTCTGCTGTGGGTGGGGCCTCTCTGCTGTGGGTAGGGCCTCTCTGCTGTGGGTGGGGCCTCTCTGCTGTGGGTGGGGCCACTCTGCTGTGGGTGGGGCCTCTCTGCTGTGGGTGGGGCCACTCTGCTGTGGGTGTGGCCACTCTGCTGTGGGTGGGGCCTCTCTGCTGTGGGTGGGGCTTCTCTGCTGTGGGTGGGGCCTCTCTGCTGTGGGTGGGGCCTCTCTGTGCTGGAGAGGTTTGTGTAAAACTATGAAGAGACTGAGACTGTTTTAGCTCCATTTTAAAGGAGACAAACTCAAATGATGAAAAGACCCCAAAAGAACAACCTGCGGGTCATTATTTCATCTGTAAAGACAGCACAGACTCCGCCCCCTTTTTGTCTTCTCGTGTTTCAGATTCAAACTTAAAGTTGGAGCAGATTCTGTCAGAACTACATTTCCTGTGTTTTTGTCAAGTCATGTTTCAGTTAAAAACATAAAATCAAGATTAAAAGAAGAAATAAAATGATGAATTAAGAGTGATTTGTTACATAAGGATCTGACATTTAGCACAGCAAGTTTCAGACGAGTGTCAGTGGGACTGGGCTTTATCTTTTCCCCCGGGAATATTAATCAACTTTCTCAGATTGGGCCTGACTCGCATTTTGTTTTTCCATCTGTGTGAAGATGTGACACAGAAATAGCACTAGGGGGGGCTCTTTTTACACAGGGCCCGGGTTTGATTTTTAATATGACAATAAGTCCCGGCAACGCTGAGACCCAGTGCATCCTATTTATGGGAGATACCAGGTGAAAGGTGAGGGGGGGTGGGAGATACCAGGTGAAAGGTGAGGGGGGGTGGGAGATACCAGGTGAAAGGTGAGGGGGGTGGGAGATACCAGGTGAAAGGTGAGGGGGGGTGGGAGTTACCAGGTGAAAGGTGAGGGGGGGTGGGAGACACCAGGTGAAAGGTGAGGGGGGGTGGGAGATACCAGGTGAAAGGTGAGGGGGGATGGGAGACACCAGGTGAAAGGTGAGGGGGGGTGGGAGACACCAAGTGAAAGGTGAGGGGGGATGGGAGACACCAGGTGAAAGGTGAGGGGGGGTGGGAGATACCAGGTGAAAGGTGAGGGGGGGTGGGAGACACCAAGTGAAAGGTGAGGGGGGATGGGAGACACCAGGTGAAAGGTGAGGGGGGGTGGGAGACACCAGGTGAAAGGTGAAGGGGGGTGGGAGACACCAGGTGAAAGGTGAGGGGGGTGGGAGATACCAGGTGAAAGGTGAGGGGGGGTGGGAGATACCAGGTGAAAGGTGAGGGGGGGTGGGAGACACCAGGTGAAAGGTGAGGGGGGGTGGGAGATACCAGGTGAAAGGTGAGGGGGGGTGGGAGACACCAGGTGAAAGGTGAGGGGGGGTGGGAGACACCAGGTGAAAGGTGAGGGGGGTGGGAGATACCAGGTGAAAGGTGAGGGGGGGTGGGAGACACCAGGTGAAAGGTGAGGGGGGGTGGGAGATACCAGGTGAAAGGTGAGGGGGGGTGGGAGACACCAGGTGAAAGGTGAGGGGGGGTGGGAGATACCAGGTGAAAGGTGAGGGGGGGATGGGAGATACCAGGTGAAAGGTCAGGGGGGGTGGGAGATACCAGGTGAAAGGTGAGGGGGGGTGGGAGACACCAGGTGAAGGGTGAGGGGGGGTGGGAGATACCAGGTGAAAGGTGAGGGGGGGTGGTAGATACCAGGTGAAAGGTGAGGGGGATGGGAGACACCAGGTGAAAGGTGAGGGGGGGTGGGAGATACCAGGTGAAAGGTGAGGGGGGGTGGGAGATACCAGGTGAAAGGTGAGGGGGGGTGTGAGATACCAGGTGAAAGGTGAGGGGGGGTGGGAGATACCAGGTGAAAGGTGAGGGGGGATGGGAGACACCAGGTGAAAGGTGAGGGGGGGTGGGAGACACCAGGTGAAAGGTGAGGGGGATGGGAGATACCAGGTGAAAGGTGAGGGGGGGTGGGAGACACCAGGTGAAAGGTCAGGGGGGATTGGAGACACCAGGTGAAAGGTGAGGGGGGGTGGGAGATACCAGGTGAAAGGTGAGGGGGGATGGGAGACACCAGGTGAAAGGTGAGGGGGGGTGGGAGATACCAGGTGAAAGGTGAGGGGGGGTGGGAGACACCAGGTGAAAGGTGAGGGGGGGTGGGAGATACCAGGTGAAAGGTGAGGGGGGGTGGGAGACACCAGGTGAAAGGTGAGGGGGGATGGGAGATACCAGGTGAAAGGTGAGGGGGGGTGGGAGACACCAGGTGAAAGGTGAGGGGGGATGGGAGACACCAGGTGAAAGGTGAGGGGGGTGGGAGATACCAGGTGAAAGGTGAGGGGGGTGGGAGACACCAGGTGAAAGGTGAGGGGGGTGGGAGATACCAGGTGAAAGGTGAGGGGGGTGGGAGACACCAGGTGAAAGGTGAGGGGGGTGGGAGATACCAGGTGAAAGGTGAGGGGGGGTGGGAGACACCAGGTGAAAGGTGAGGGGGGGTGGGATATACCAGGTGAAAGGTGAGGGGGGGATGGGAGATACCAGGTGAAAGGTGAGGGGGGGTGGGAGATACCAGGTGAAAGGTGAGGGGGGGTGGGAGATACCAGGTGAAAGGTGAGGGGGGGTGGGAGACACCAGGTGAAAGGTGAGGGGGGATTGGAGACACCAGGTGAAAGGTGAGGGGGGGTGGGAGATACCAGGTGAAAGGTGAGGGGGGGTGGGAGATACCAGGTGAAAGGTGAGGGGGGGTGGGAGACACCAGGTGAAAGGTGAGGGGGGGTGGGAGACACCAGGTGAAAGGTGAGGGGGGGTGGGAGATACCAGGTGAAAGGTGAGGGGGGGTGGGAGATACCAGGTGAAAGGTGAGGGGGGTGGGAGATACCAGGTGAAAGGTGAGGGGGGATGGGAGATACCAGGTGAAAGGTGAGGGGGGTGGGAGACACCAGGTGAAAGGTGAGGGGGGGTGGGAGATACCAGGTGAAAGGTGAGGGGGGGTGTGAGATACCAGGTGAAAGGTGAGGGGGGATCGGAGATACCAGGTGAAAGGTGAGGGGGGGTGGGAGACACCAGGTGAAAGGTGAGGGGGGATGGGAGACACCAGGTGAAAGGTGAGGGGGGGTGGGAGACACCAGGTGAAAGGTGAGGGGGGGTGGGAGATACCAGGTGAAAGGTGAGGGGGGGTGGGAGACACCAGGTGAAGGGTGAGGGGGTGTGGGAGATACCAGGTGAAAGGTGAGGGGGGTAGGAGATACCAGGTGAAAGGTGAGGGGGGATGGGAGACACCAGGTGAAAGGTGAGGGGGGTGGGAGATACCAGGTGAAAGGTGAGGGGGGGTGGGAGACACCAGGTGAAAGGTCAGGGGGGATTGGAGACACCAGGTGAAAGGTGAGGGGGGGTGGGAGATACCAGGTGAAAGGTGAGGGGGGATGGGAGACACCAGGTGAAAGGTGAGGGGGGGTGGGAGATACCAGGTGAAAGGTGAGGGGGGGTGGGAGACACCAGGTGAAAGGTGAGGGGGGGTGGGAGATACCAGGTGAAAGGTGAGGGGGGGTGGGAGACACCAGGTGAAAGGTGAGGGGGGGTGGGAGACACCAGGTGAAAGGTGAGGGGGGATGGGAGACACCAGGTGAAAGGTGAGGGGGGTGGGAGATACCAGGTGAAAGGTGAGGGGGGGTGGGAGACACCAGGTGAAAGGTGAGGGGGGTGGGAGATACCAGGTGAAAGGTGAGGGGGGGTGGGAGACACCAGGTGAAAGGTGAGGGGGGGTGGGAGATACCAGGTGAAAGGTGAGGGGGGGTGGGAGACACCAGGTGAAAGGTGAGGGGGGATGGGAGATACCAGGTGAAAGGTGAGGGGGGGTGGGAGACACCAGGTGAAAGGTGAGGGGGGGTGGGAGATACCAGGTGAAAGGTGAGGGGGGGTGTGAGATACCAGGTGAAAGGTGAGGGGGGGTGGGAGATACCAGGTGAAAGGTGAGGGGGATGGGAGATACCAGGTGAAAGGTGAGGGGGGATTGGAGATACCAGGTGAAAGGTGAGGGGGGTGGGAGATACCAGGTGAAAGGTGAGGGGGGGTGGGAGACACCAGGTGAAAGGTGAGGGGGGATTGGAGACACCAGGTGAAAGGTGAGGGGGGGTGGGAGATACCAGGTGAAAGGTGAGGGGGGATGGGAGATACCAGGTGAAAGGTGAGGGGGGTGGGAGATACCAGGTGAAAGGTGAGGGGGGGATGGGAGATACCAGGTGAAAGGTGAGGGGGGATGGGAGATACCAGGTGAAAGGTGAGGGGGGATGGGAGATACCAGGTGAAAGGTGAAGGGGGATGGGAGACACCAGGTGAAAGGTGAGGGGGGGTGGGAGACACCAGGTGAAAGGTGAGGGGGGATGGGAGATACCAGGTGAAAGGTGAGGGGGGATGGGAGATACCAGGTGAAAGGTGAGGGGGGATGGGAGATACCAGGTGAAAGGTGAAGGGGGATGGGAGACACCAGGTGAAAGGTGAGGGGGGGTGGGAGACACCAGGTGAAAGGTGAGGGGGGGTGGGAGATACCAGGTGAAAGGTGAGGGGGGGTGGGAGATACCAGGTGAAAGGTGAGGGGGGGTGGGAGATACCAGGTGAAAGGTGAGGGGGGGTGGGAGATACCAGGTGAAAGGTGAGGGGGGATGGGAGATACCAGGTGAAAGGTGAGGGGGGGTGGGAGATACCAGGTGTCCCGGGTCTGTAGTCTTTGCCCATTTCATAAATATCCAGAGTTCTTTCATGTGCTACTCTGCAGTACTTTCCTGTGGTTTCATGGTCCTGCTTTGGGATGAATATATATGTTCCATTCTTCATCAGCAAAAACACAATGTCCTTCTTTTTCCCCGTTTCCTGATCAACTGCAGAGTGGTTACAGTCAGTACCACGTGTCTGTAGTTCTGAGCCCTCAGACGTCATCGATATATTTATTTGGAGACATATTTGTATTTAAAGAGAAGGTTTGATCTCACGAGCGCTTTACGCATGTTCTGACAGCCAAAATAGATTCACGTGTAGTGAAACACTAAAGGGCCCTTCCCATCCCAGGGCCCCAGGGAATGAAGTCTGACGCCCCTGGACATCAGAGACAAAATGATGATGTCACTAGTGTGTTTAAAGCAGTGCATTGTGGGAGCTCAGTCTGAGATCTGCTCCAGGATCTGCTCCAGGATCTGCTCCAGGATCTGCTCCAGGACTCATGGTACTACGACACGGTGCTTCGGCGCTCGTTACAAATATCACTCTGTTTAATGACATTATTAATGTTTTATCATCATTAATGAGCAGGTTTTTCTGTCTCCAGTGCATCTCAAACTGTGTCAATGTGTTTCTACAAGTATAAACTAGTTAGTTCCTGTTTTAGACCTGTTTTAGACCTGCTTTAGACCTGCTTTAGTCCTGCTTTAGTCCTGTTTTAGACCTGCTTTAGACCTGCTTTAGTCCTGCTTTAGTCCTGTTTTAGACCTGTTTTAGACCTGCTTTAGTCCTGCTTTAGACCTGCTTTAGACCTGCTTTAGTCCTGCTTTAGTCCTGTTTTAGACCTGTTTTAGTCCTGCTTTAGACCTGCTTTAGTCCTGCTTTAGTCCTGCTTTAGTCCTGCTTTAGTCCTGTTTTAGACCTGTTTTAGTCCTGCTTTAGACCTGCTTTAGTCCTGCTTTAGTCCTGCTTTAATCCTTCTTTAGTCCTGTTTTAGTCCTGTTTTAGACCTGCTTTAGTCCTGTTTTAGACCTGTTTTTGTCCTGCTTTAGTCCTGTTTTAGACCTGTTTTAGTCCTGCTTTAGACCTGCTTTAGTCCTGCTTTAGTCCTGCTTTAGTCCTGCTTTAGTCCTGCTTTAGTCCTGTTTTAGACCTGTTTTAGTCCTGCTTTAGACCTGCTTTAGTCCTGCTTTAGTCCTGCTTTAATCCTTCTTTAGTCCTGTTTTAGTCCTGCTTTAGACCTGCTTTAGTCCTGCTTTAGTCCTGTTTTAGACCTGTTTTAGACCTGTTTTAGACCTGCTTTAGACCTGCTTTAGACCTGCTTTAGACCTGCTTTAGTCCTGGTTTAGACCTGTATTAGTCCTGCTTTAATCCTTCTTTAGTCCTGTTTTAGTCCTGCTTTAATCCTTCTTTAGTCCTGCTTTAATCCTTCTTTAGTCCTGTTTTAGTCCTGTTTTAGACCTGCTTTAGTCCTGTTTTAGACCTGTTTTTGTCCTGCTTTAGTCCTGTTTTAGACCTGTTTTAGTCCTGCTTTAGTCCTGTTTTAGACCTGTTTTAGACCTAATTTAGACCTGCTTTAGTCCTGCTTTAGTCCTGTTTTAGACCTGTTTTAGACCTGCTTTAGACCTGCTTTAGACCTGTTTTAGACCTGCTTTAGACCTGTTTTAGACCTGCTTTAGACCTGCTTTAGTCCTGTTTTAGACCTGTTTTAGACCTAATTTAGACCTGCTTTAGTCCTGTTTTAGACCTGTTTTAGACCTGCTTTAGTCCTGTTTTAGACCTGTTTTAGACCTAATTTAGACCTGCTTTAGTCCTGCTTTAGTCCTGTTTTAGACCTGTTTTAGACCTGCTTTAGACCTGCTTTAGACCTGTTTTAGACCTGCTTTAGACCTGTTTTAGACCTGCTTTAGACCTGTTTTAGACCTGCTTTAGACCTGCTTTAGTCCTGTTTTAGACCTGTTTTAGACCTAATTTAGACCTGCTTTAGTCCTGTTTTAGACCTCTTTTTGTCCTGCTTTAGTCCTGTTTCAGACCTGTTTTAGACCTAATTCAGACCTGCTTTAGTCCTGTTTTAGACCTAGTTTAGACCTGCTTTAGTCCTGCTTTAGTCCTGTTTTAGACCTGCTTTAGACCTGATTTAGACCTCTTTTTGTCCTGCTTTAGTCCTGCTTTAGTCCTGTTTTAGTCCTGTTTTAGACCTGTTTTAGTCCTGCTTTAGTCCTGCTTTAGTCCTGCTTTAGACCTGCTTTAGTCCTGTTTTAGACCTGTTTTAGTCCTGCTTTAGACCTGCTTTAGTCCTGCTTTAGTCCTTCTTTAGTCCTGCTTTAGACCTGCTTTAGACCTGCTTTAGACCTGCTTTAGACCTGCTTTAGTCCTTCTTTAGTCCTGTTTTAGTTCTGTTTTAGTCCTGCTTTAGTCCTGCTCTAGACCTGCTTTAGTCCTGCTTTAGACCTGCTTTAGTCCTGTTTTAGTTCTGTTTTAGTCCTGCTTTAGTCCTGCTCTAGACCTGCTTTAGACCTGCTTTAGACCTGCTTTAGTCCTGTTTTAGTTCTGTTTTAGTCCTGCTTTAGTCCTGCTTTAGTCCTTCTTTAGTCCTGTTTTAGTTCTGTTTTAGTCCTGCTTTAGTCCTGCTTTAGTCCTGCTTTAGACCTGTTTTAGACCTGCTTTAGTCCTGTTTTAGTTCTGTTTTAGTCCTGCTTTAGTCCTGCTCTAGACCTGTTTTAGTCCTGTTTTAGTCCTGCTTTAGTCCTGCTTTAGACCTGCTTTAGTCCTGCTTTAGTCCTGCTTTAGACCTGCTTTAGTCCTGCTTTAGTCCTGCTTTAGACCTGCTTTAGTCCTGCTTTAGACCTGTTTTAGTCCTGTTTTAGTCCTGCTTTAGTCCTGCTTTAGTCCTGCTTTAGACCTGCTTTAGTCCTGCTTTAGTCCTGGTTTAGTCCTGCTTTAGTCCTGCTTTAGTCCTGCTTTAGACCTGCTTTAGTCCTGCTTTAGACCTGCTTTAGTCCTGCTTTAGACCTGCTTTAGTCCTGCTTTAGTCCTGCTTTAGACCTGCTTTAGTCCTGCTTTAGTCCTGCTTTAGTCCTGCTTTCCTGCTTTAGTCCTGCTTTAGTCCTGTTTTAGTCCTGTTTTAGTCCTGCTTTAGACCTGCTTTAGTCCTGCTTTAGACCTGCTTTAGTCCTGCTTTAGACCTGCTTTAGACCTGCTTTAGACCTGCTTTAGTCCTTCTTTAGTCCTGTTTTAGTTCTGTTTTAGTCCTGCTTTAGTCCTGCTCTAGACCTGCTTTAGTCCTGCTTTAGACCTGCTTTAGTCCTGTTTTAGTTCTGTTTTAGTCCTGCTTTAGTCCTGCTCTAGACCTGCTTTAGACCTGCTTTAGACCTGCTTTAGTCCTGTTTTAGTTCTGTTTTAGTCCTGCTTTAGTCCTGCTTTAGTCCTTCTTTAGTCCTGTTTTAGTTCTGTTTTAGTCCTGCTTTAGTCCTGCTTTAGTCCTGCTTTAGACCTGTTTTAGACCTGCTTTAGTCCTGTTTTAGTTCTGTTTTAGTCCTGCTTTAGTCCTGCTCTAGACCTGTTTTAGTCCTGTTTTAGTCCTGCTTTAGTCCTGCTTTAGACCTGCTTTAGTCCTGCTTTAGTCCTGCTTTAGACCTGCTTTAGTCCTGCTTTAGTCCTGCTTTAGACCTGCTTTAGTCCTGCTTTAGACCTGTTTTAGTCCTGTTTTAGTCCTGCTTTAGTCCTGCTTTAGTCCTGCTTTAGACCTGCTTTAGTCCTGCTTTAGTCCTGGTTTAGTCCTGCTTTAGTCCTGCTTTAGTCCTGCTTTAGACCTGCTTTAGTCCTGCTTTAGACCTGCTTTAGTCCTGCTTTAGACCTGCTTTAGTCCTGCTTTAGTCCTGCTTTAGACCTGCTTTAGTCCTGCTTTAGTCCTGCTTTAGTCCTGCTTTCCTGCTTTAGTCCTGCTTTAGTCCTGTTTTAGTCCTGTTTTAGTCCTGCTTTAGACCTGCTTTAGTCCTGCTTTAGACCTGCTTTAGTCCTGCTTTAGACCTGCTTTAGTCCTGCTTTAGTCCTGCTTTAGACCTGCTTTAGTCCTGCTTTAGTCCTGCTTTAGTCCTGCTTTCCTGCTTTAGTCCTGGTTTAGTCCTGCTTTAGTCCTGTTTTAGTCCTGTTTTAGTCCTGCTTTAGTCCTGCTTTAGTCCTGCTTTAGACCTGCTTTAGTCCTGCTTTAGACCTGCTTTAGTCCTGTTTTAGTCCTGCTTTAGACCTGCTTTAGTCCTGCTTTAGTCCTGCTTTAGACCTGCTTTAGACCTGCTTTAGACCTGCTTTAGTCCTGCTTTAGTCCTGCTTTAGTCCTGCTTTAGTCCTGCTTTAGTCCTGCTTTAGACCTGCTTTAGACCTGCTTTAGTCCTGCTTTAGACCTGCTTTAGTCCTGCTTTAGTCCTGCTTTAGTCCTGCTTTAGTCCTGCTTTAGTCCTGCTTTAGTCCTGCTTTAGACCTGCTTTAGTCCTGCTTTAGTCCTGCTTTAGACCTGCTTTAGTACTGCTTTAGTCCTGCTTTAGTCCTGCTTTAGACCTGCTTTAGTCCTGCTTTAGTCCTGTTTTAGACCTGCTTTAGACCTGCTTTAGTCCTGCTTTAGACCTGCTTTAGTCCTGCTTTAGTCCTGTTTTAGTCCTGCTTTAGTCCTGCTTTAGTCCTGGTTTAGTCCTGCTTTAGTCCTGGTTTAGTCCTGCTTTAGACCTGCTTTAGTCCTGCTTTAGTCCTGCTTTAGTCCTGCTTTAGACCTGCTTTCCTGCTTTAGTCCTGGTTTAGTCCTGCTTTAGTCCTGTTTTAGTCCTGTTTTAGTCCTGCTTTAGTCCTGCTTTAGTCCTGCTTTAGACCTGCTTTAGACCTGCTTTAGTCCCGCTTTAGACCCGCTTTAGACCTGCTTTAGTCCTGCTTTAGTCCTGCTTTAGACCTGCTTTCCTGCTTTAGTCCTGTTTTAGTCCTGCTTTAGTCCTGCTTTAGTCCTGCTTTAGACCTGCTTTCCTGCTTTAGTCCTGTTTTAGTCCTGCTTTAGTCCTGCTTTAGTCCTGCTTTAGACCTGCTTTAGTCCTGCTTTAGTCCTGCTTTAGTCCTGCTTTAGACCTGCTTTCCTGCTTTAGTCCTGGTTTAGTCCTGCTTTAGTCCTGCTTTAGACCTGCTTTAGTCCTGCTTTAGACCTGCTTTAGTCCTGCTTTAGTCCTGCTTTAGTCCTGCTTTAGTCCTGCTTTAGTCCTGCTTTAGACCTGCTTTAGTCCTGCTTTAGTCCTGCTTTAGACCTGCTTTAGTCCTGCTTTAGTCCTGTTTTAGTCCTGCTTTAGTCCTGCTTTAGTCCTGCTTTTGTCCTGCTTTAGACCTGCTTTAGACCTGCTTTAGTCCTGCTTTAGTCCTGCTTTAGACCTGCTTTAGTCCTGCTTTAGTCCTGTTTTAGTCCTGCTTTAGACCTGCTTTAGTCCTGCTTTAGTCCTGTTTTAGTCCTGCTTTAGTCCTGCTTTAGTCCTGCTTTTGTCCTGCTTTAGACCTGCTTTAGACCTGCTTTAGTCCTGCTTTAGTCCTGCTTTAGACCTGCTTTAGTCCTGCTTTAGTCCTGTTTTAGTCCTGCTTTAGACCTGCTTTAGTCCTGCTTTAGTCCTGTTTTAGTCCTGCTTTAGTCCTGCTTTAGACCTGCTTTAGTACTGCTTTAGTCCTGCTTTAGTCCTGCTTTAGACCTGCTTTAGTCCTGCTTTAGTCCTGCTTTAGTCCTGCTTTAGTCCTGCTTTAGTCCTGCTTTAGACCTGCTTTAGTCCTGCTTTAGTCCTGCTTTAGACCTGCTTTAGTCCTGCTTTAGTCCTGTTTTAGTCCTGCTTTAGTCCTGCTTTAGTCCTGCTTTTGTCCTGCTTTAGACCTGCTTTAGACCTGCTTTAGTCCTGCTTTAGACCTGCTTTAGTACTGCTTTAGTCCTGCTTTAGTCCTGTTTTAGACCTGCTTTAGACCTGCTTTAGTCCTGCTTTAGACCTGTTTTAGTCCTGTTTTAGTCCTGCTTTAGTCCTGCTTTAGTCCTGGTTTAGTCCTGCTTTAGTCCTGGTTTAGTCCTGCTTTAGACCTGCTTTAGTCCTGCTTTAGTCCTGCTTTAGTCCTGCTTTAGACCTGCTTTAGACCTGCTTTAGTCCTGCTTTAGACCTGTTTTAGTCCTGTTTTAGTCCTGCTTTAGTCCTGCTTTAGTCCTGGTTTAGTCCTGCTTTAGTCCTGGTTTAGTCCTGCTTTAGACCTGTTTTAGTCCTGCTTTAGTCCTGCTTTAGTCCTGCTTTAGACCTGCTTTAGTCCTGTTTTAGTCCTGTTTTAGTCCTGCTTTAGTCCTGCTTTAGTCCTGCTTTAGTCCTGTTTTAGTCCTGCTTTAGTCCTGCTTTAGTCCTGTTTTAGTCCTGTTTTAGTCCTGCTTTAGTCCTGCTTTAGTCCTGCTTTAGACCTGTTTTAGTCCTGCTTTAGTCCTGGTTTAGTCCTGCTTTAGTCCTGCTTTAGTCCTGCTTTAGACCTGCTTTAGTCCTGCTTTAGACCTGCTTTAGTCCTGCTTTAGACCTGCTTTAGTCCTGCTTTAGTCCTGCTTTAGACCTGCTTTAGTCCTGCTTTAGTCCTGCTTTAGTCCTGCTTTCCTGCTTTAGTCCTGCTTTAGTCCTGTTTTAGTCCTGTTTTAGTCCTGCTTTAGACCTGCTTTAGTCCTGCTTTAGACCTGCTTTAGTCCTGCTTTAGACCTGCTTTAGTCCTGCTTTAGTCCTGCTTTAGACCTGCTTTAGTCCTGCTTTAGTCCTGCTTTAGTCCTGCTTTCCTGCTTTAGTCCTGGTTTAGTCCTGCTTTAGTCCTGTTTTAGTCCTGTTTTAGTCCTGCTTTAGTCCTGCTTTAGTCCTGCTTTAGACCTGCTTTAGTCCTGCTTTAGACCTGCTTTAGTCCTGTTTTAGTCCTGCTTTAGACCTGCTTTAGTCCTGCTTTAGTCCTGCTTTAGACCTGCTTTAGACCTGCTTTAGACCTGCTTTAGTCCTGCTTTAGTCCTGCTTTAGTCCTGCTTTAGTCCTGCTTTAGTCCTGCTTTAGACCTGCTTTAGTCCTGCTTTAGTCCTGCTTTAGTCCTGCTTTTGTCCTGCTTTAGACCTGCTTTAGACCTGCTTTAGTCCTGCTTTAGACCTGCTTTAGTCCTGCTTTAGACCTGCTTTAGACCTGCTTTAGTCCTGCTTTAGACCTGTTTTAGTCCTGTTTTAGTCCTGCTTTAGTCCTGCTTTAGTCCTGGTTTAGTCCTGCTTTAGTCCTGGTTTAGTCCTGCTTTAGACCTGTTTTAGTCCTGCTTTAGTCCTGCTTTAGTCCTGCTTTAGACCTGCTTTAGTCCTGTTTTAGTCCTGTTTTAGTCCTGCTTTAGTCCTGCTTTAGTCCTGCTTTAGTCCTGTTTTAGTCCTGTTTTAGTCCTGCTTTAGTCCTGCTTTAGTCCTGCTTTAGTCCTGCTTTAGTCCTGCTTTAGTCCTGTTTTAGTCCTGCTTTAGACCTGTTTTAGTCCTGTTTTAGTCCTGCTTTAGTCCTGCTTTAGTCCTGGTTTAGTCCTGCTTTAGACCTGTTTTAGTCCTGTTTTAGTCCTGCTTTAGTCCTGCTTTAGTCCTGCTTTAGTCCTGCTTTAGTCCTGCTTTAGACCTGCTTTAGTCCTGCTTTAGACCTGCTTTAGTCCTGCTTTAGTCCTGCTTTAGTCCTGCTTTAGTCCTGCTTTAGTCCTGCTTTAGTCCTGCTTTAGACCTGCTTTAGTCCTGCTTTAGTCCTGCTTTAGACCTGCTTTAGTACTGCTTTAGTCCTGCTTTAGTCCTGCTTTAGACCTGCTTTAGTCCTGCTTTAGTCCTGTTTTAGACCTGCTTTAGACCTGCTTTAGTCCTGCTTTAGACCTGCTTTAGTCCTGCTTTAGTCCTGTTTTAGTCCTGCTTTAGTCCTGCTTTAGTCCTGGTTTAGTCCTGCTTTAGTCCTGGTTTAGTCCTGCTTTAGACCTGCTTTAGTCCTGCTTTAGTCCTGCTTTAGTCCTGCTTTAGACCTGCTTTCCTGCTTTAGTCCTGGTTTAGTCCTGCTTTAGTCCTGTTTTAGTCCTGTTTTAGTCCTGCTTTAGTCCTGCTTTAGTCCTGCTTTAGACCTGCTTTAGACCTGCTTTAGTCCCGCTTTAGACCCGCTTTAGACCTGCTTTAGTCCTGCTTTAGTCCTGCTTTAGACCTGCTTTCCTGCTTTAGTCCTGTTTTAGTCCTGCTTTAGTCCTGCTTTAGTCCTGCTTTAGACCTGCTTTAGTCCTGCTTTAGTCCTGCTTTAGTCCTGCTTTAGTCCTGCTTTAGTCCTGCTTTAGACCTGCTTTAGACCTGCTTTAGTCCTGCTTTAGACCTGCTTTAGTCCTGCTTTAGTCCTGCTTTAGTCCTGCTTTAGTCCTGCTTTAGTCCTGCTTTAGACCTGCTTTAGTCCTGCTTTAGTCCTGCTTTAGACCTGCTTTAGTACTGCTTTAGTCCTGCTTTAGTCCTGCTTTAGACCTGCTTTAGTCCTGCTTTAGTCCTGTTTTAGACCTGCTTTAGACCTGCTTTAGTCCTGCTTTAGACCTGCTTTAGTCCTGCTTTAGTCCTGTTTTAGTCCTGCTTTAGTCCTGCTTTAGTCCTGGTTTAGTCCTGCTTTAGTCCTGGTTTAGTCCTGCTTTAGACCTGCTTTAGTCCTGCTTTAGTCCTGCTTTAGTCCTGCTTTAGACCTGCTTTCCTGCTTTAGTCCTGGTTTAGTCCTGCTTTAGTCCTGTTTTAGTCCTGTTTTAGTCCTGCTTTAGTCCTGCTTTAGTCCTGCTTTAGACCTGCTTTAGACCTGCTTTAGTCCCGCTTTAGACCCGCTTTAGACCTGCTTTAGTCCTGCTTTAGTCCTGCTTTAGACCTGCTTTCCTGCTTTAGTCCTGTTTTAGTCCTGCTTTAGTCCTGCTTTAGTCCTGCTTTAGACCTGCTTTCCTGCTTTAGTCCTGTTTTAGTCCTGCTTTAGTCCTGCTTTAGTCCTGCTTTAGACCTGCTTTAGTCCTGCTTTAGTCCTGCTTTAGTCCTGCTTTAGACCTGCTTTCCTGCTTTAGTCCTGGTTTAGTCCTGCTTTAGTCCTGTTTTAGTCCTGTTTTAGTCCTGCTTTAGTCCTGCTTTAGACCTGCTTTAGTCCTGCTTTAGTCCTGCTTTAGTCCTGCTTTAGTCCTGCTTTAGTCCTGCTTTAGACCTGCTTTAGTCCTGCTTTAGTCCTGCTTTAGACCTGCTTTAGTCCTGCTTTAGTCCTGTTTTAGTCCTGCTTTAGTCCTGCTTTAGTCCTGCTTTTGTCCTGCTTTAGACCTGCTTTAGACCTGCTTTAGTCCTGCTTTAGACCTGCTTTAGTACTGCTTTAGTCCTGCTTTAGTCCTGTTTTAGACCTGCTTTAGACCTGCTTTAGTCCTGCTTTAGACCTGTTTTAGTCCTGTTTTAGTCCTGCTTTAGTCCTGCTTTAGTCCTGGTTTAGTCCTGCTTTAGTCCTGGTTTAGTCCTGCTTTAGACCTGCTTTAGTCCTGCTTTAGTCCTGCTTTAGTCCTGCTTTAGACCTGCTTTAGACCTGCTTTAGTCCTGCTTTAGACCTGTTTTAGTCCTGTTTTAGTCCTGCTTTAGTCCTGCTTTAGTCCTGGTTTAGTCCTGCTTTAGTCCTGGTTTAGTCCTGCTTTAGACCTGTTTTAGTCCTGCTTTAGTCCTGCTTTAGTCCTGCTTTAGACCTGCTTTAGTCCTGTTTTAGTCCTGTTTTAGTCCTGCTTTAGTCCTGCTTTAGTCCTGCTTTAGTCCTGTTTTAGTCCTGCTTTAGTCCTGCTTTAGTCCTGTTTTAGTCCTGTTTTAGTCCTGCTTTAGTCCTGCTTTAGTCCTGCTTTAGACCTGTTTTAGTCCTGTTTTAGTCCTGCTTTAGTCCTGCTTTAGTCCTGCTTTAGACCTGCTTTAGTCCTGCTTTAGTCCTGGTTTAGTCCTGCTTTAGTCCTGCTTTAGTCCTGCTTTAGACCTGCTTTAGTCCTGCTTTAGACCTGCTTTAGTCCTGCTTTAGACCTGCTTTAGTCCTGCTTTAGTCCTGCTTTAGACCTGCTTTAGTCCTGCTTTAGTCCTGCTTTAGTCCTGCTTTCCTGCTTTAGTCCTGCTTTAGTCCTGTTTTAGTCCTGTTTTAGTCCTGCTTTAGACCTGCTTTAGTCCTGCTTTAGACCTGCTTTAGTCCTGCTTTAGACCTGCTTTAGTCCTGCTTTAGTCCTGCTTTAGACCTGCTTTAGTCCTGCTTTAGTCCTGCTTTAGTCCTGCTTTCCTGCTTTAGTCCTGGTTTAGTCCTGCTTTAGTCCTGTTTTAGTCCTGTTTTAGTCCTGCTTTAGTCCTGCTTTAGTCCTGCTTTAGACCTGCTTTAGACCTGCTTTAGTCCTGCTTTAGACCTGCTTTAGTCCTGTTTTAGTCCTGCTTTAGACCTGCTTTAGTCCTGCTTTAGTCCTGCTTTAGACCTGCTTTAGACCTGCTTTAGACCTGCTTTAGTCCTGCTTTAGTCCTGCTTTAGTCCTGCTTTAGTCCTGCTTTAGTCCTGCTTTAGACCTGCTTTAGTCCTGCTTTAGTCCTGCTTTAGTCCTGCTTTTGTCCTGCTTTAGACCTGCTTTAGACCTGCTTTAGTCCTGCTTTAGACCTGCTTTAGTCCTGCTTTAGACCTGCTTTAGACCTGCTTTAGTCCTGCTTTAGACCTGTTTTAGTCCTGTTTTAGTCCTGCTTTAGTCCTGCTTTAGTCCTGGTTTAGTCCTGCTTTAGTCCTGGTTTAGTCCTGCTTTAGACCTGTTTTAGTCCTGCTTTAGTCCTGCTTTAGTCCTGCTTTAGACCTGCTTTAGTCCTGTTTTAGTCCTGTTTTAGTCCTGCTTTAGTCCTGCTTTAGTCCTGCTTTAGTCCTGTTTTAGTCCTGTTTTAGTCCTGCTTTAGTCCTGCTTTAGTCCTGCTTTAGTCCTGCTTTAGTCCTGCTTTAGTCCTGTTTTAGTCCTGCTTTAGACCTGTTTTAGTCCTGTTTTAGTCCTGCTTTAGTCCTGCTTTAGTCCTGGTTTAGTCCTGCTTTAGACCTGTTTTAGTCCTGTTTTAGTCCTGCTTTAGTCCTGCTTTAGTCCTGCTTTAGTCCTGCTTTAGTCCTGTTTTAGTCCTGCTTTAGTCCTGCTTTAGTCCTGTTTTAGTCCTGCTTTAGTCCTGTTTTAGACCTGTTTTTCGAACACATTATGGCCCTCGAGTCAAAAACTGTGCCCACCCCTGGGTCAAAGTGTCAAAGGGTCAAAGGGTCAGAGAGTCCGACCCTTTGACCTTGAACCTGTAAAATTCCTCTTTCTGAACTATGAAGTTAGAGAAGATTGTGACGCAGTCGATTTAGGCAAGTTTATTTGTACAATTCACACTCTGGCACCAGCAGGAGGCCGGTCCATGTTTAGTCCTGACTCTGGCACCAGCAGGAGGCCGGTCCATGTTTAGTCCTGACTCTGGCACCAGCAGGAGGCCGGTCCATGTTTAGTCCTGACTCTGGCACCAGCAGGAGGCCGGTCCATGTTTAGTCCTGACTCTGGCACCAGCAGGAGGCCGGTCCATGTTTAGTCCTGACTCTGGCACCAGCAGGAGGCCGGTCCATGTTTAGTCCTGACTCTGGCACCAGCAGGAGGCCGGTCCATGTTTAGTCCTGACTCTGGCACCAGCAGGAGGCCGGTCCATGTTTAGTCCTGACTCTGGCACCAGCAGGAGGCCGGTCCATGTTTAGTCCTGACTCTGGCACCAGCAGGAGGCCGGTCCATGTTTAGTCCTGACTCTGGCACCAGCAGGAGGCCGGTCCATGTTTAGTCCTGACTCTGGCACCAGCAGGAGGCCGGTCCATGTTTAGTCCTGACTCTGGCACCAGCAGGAGGCCGGTCCATGTTTAGTCCTGACTCTGGCACCAGCAGGAGGCCGGTCCATGTTTAGTCCTGACTCTGGCACCAGCAGGAGGCCGGTCCATGTTTAGTCCTGACTCTGGCACCAGCAGGAGGCCGGTCCATGTTTAGTCCTGACTCTGGCACCAGCAGGAGGCCGCTCCATGTTTAGTCCTGACTCTGGCACCAGCAGGAGGCCGGTCCATGTTTAGTCCTGACTCTGGCACCAGCAGGAGGCCGCTCCATGTTTAGTCCTGACTCTGGCACCAGCAGGAGGCCGGTCCATGTTCAGTCCTGACTCTGGCACCAGCAGGAGGCCTGGCACCAGCAGGAGGACGGTCCATGTTCAGTCCTGACTCTGGCACCAGCAGGAGGTCGGTCCATGTTTAGTCCTGACTCTGGCACCAGCAGGAGGTCGGTCCATGTTTAGTCCTGACTCTGGCACCAGCAGGAGGCCGGTCCATGTTCAGTCCTGACTCTGGCACCAGCAGGAGGACGGTCCATGTTTAGTCCTGACTCTGGCACCAGCAGGAGGCCGCTCCATGTTTAGTCCTGACTCTGGCACCAGCAGGAGGCCGCTCCATGTTTAGTCCTGACTCTGGCACCAGCAGGAGGCCGGTCCATGTTTAGTCCTGACTCTGGCACCAGCAGGAGGCCGGTCCATGTTCAGTCCTGACTCTGGCACCAGCAGGAGGCCGGTCCATGTTCAGTCCTGACTCTGGCACCAGCAGGAGGCCGGTCCATGTTTAGTCCTGACTCTGGCACCAGCAGGAGGCCGGTCCATGTTTAGTCCTGACTCTGGCACCAGCAGGAGGCCGCTCCATGTTTAGTCCTGACTCTGGCACCAGCAGGAGGCCGGTCCATGTTTAGTCCTGACTCTGGCACCAGCAGGAGGCCGGTCCATGTTCAGTCCTGACTCTGGCACCAGCAGGAGGCCGGTCCATGTTTAGTCCTGACTCTGGCACCAGCAGGAGGCCGGTCCATGTTTAGTCCTGACTCTGGCACCAGCAGGAGGCCGGTC
The DNA here is from genome assembly GCF_026437365.1 of Eucyclogobius newberryi. Lineage (NCBI taxonomy): Eukaryota > Metazoa > Chordata > Actinopteri > Gobiiformes > Gobiidae > Eucyclogobius > Eucyclogobius newberryi. The sequence goes on from NW_027315957.1 coordinate 87,090, forward strand.
CATGTTCAGTCCTGACTCTGGCACCAGCAGGAGGCTGGTCCATGTTTAGTCCTGACTCTGGCACCAGCAGGAGGCCGGTCCATGTTCAGTCCTGACTCTGGCACCAGCAGGAGGTCGGTCCATGTTTAGTCCTGACTCTGGCACCAGCAGGAGGACGGTCCATGTTCAGTCCTGACTCTGGCACCAGCAGGAGGTCGGTCCATGTTTAGTCCTGACTCTGGCACCAGCAGGAGGTCGGTCCATGTTTAGTCCTGACTCTGGCACCAGCAGGAGGCCGGTCCATGTTCAGTCCTGACTCTGGCACCAGCAGGAGGACGGTCCATGTTTAGTCCTGACTCTGGCACCAGCAGGAGGCCGCTCCATGTTTAGTCCTGACTCTGGCACCAGCAGGAGGCCGCTCCATGTTTAGTCCTGACTCTGGCACCAGCAGGAGGCCGCTCCATGTTTAGTCCTGACTCTGGCACCAGCAGGAGGCCGCTCCATGTTTAGTCCTGACTCTGGCACCAGCAGGAGGCCGCTCCATGTTTAGTCCTGACTCTGGCACCAGCAGGAGGCCGGTCCATGTTTAGTCCTGACTCTGGCACCAGCAGGAGGCCGCTCCATGTTTAGTCCTGACTCTGGCACCAGCAGGAGGCCGCTCCATGTTTAGTCCTGACTCTGGGCACCAGCAGGAGGCCGGTCCATGTTTAGTCCTGACTCTGGCACCAGCAGGAGGCCGCTCCATGTTTATTCCTGACTCTGGCACCAGCAGGAGGCCGCTCCATGTTTAGTCCTGACTCTGGCACCAGCAGGAGGCCGCTCCATGTTTAGTCCTGACTCTGGCACCAGCAGGAGGCCGGTCCATGTTCAGTCCTGACTCTGGCACCAGCAGGAGGCCGCTCCATGTTTAGTCCTGACTCTGGGCACCAGCAGGAGGCCGGTCCATGTTTAGTCCTGACTCTGGCACCAGCAGGAGGCCGCTCCATGTTTAGTCCTGACTCTGGCACCAGCAGGAGGCCGCTCCATGTTTAGTCCTGACTCTGGCACCAGCAGGAGGCCGCTCCATGTTTAGTCCTGACTCTGGCACCAGCAGGAGGCCGGTCCATGTTCAGTCCTGACTCTGGCACCAGCAGGAGGCCGGTCTGAGATGTACTTTGGTGCTAGGCCATGGAGACACTTGTTCTGATCATGTTTCTCTTCGACAGTTGACCAATGAAGTTGACTCTAACTCTTCGTCTTCGCCCGAGTACGACGAGTCTGGCGTGCGCCTCATGTTGATGATGGTCACCAGCGCCCCCTGCTGCTTGTTCTTCGTCATCAACAGCACCCTCCTGCTGGTGCTGCGCAGTAAACCCGCCTTCTCCCAGAGCCCGCGCTACGTCCTGCTCTTCAACCTGGTGGCGGCCGACACGGTGCTCCTGGCGCAGGGTCAGGCTCTGTTCCTCCTCGCCACCTACAGGATCTGGATGTCGTACCCTCTGTGCATCTGCCTCACCATGATCACCTACATGACCTACCAGATCTCGCCCTACACCTTAATATTAATGGCGTTGGAGCGCTGCGTGGCCGTGTGCTTCCCCTTCAGACACGCCGCTGTGGTCACGCTGAGGAACACGCTCTTCGTCATCCTCCTCATCTGGACCATGAGCTGTTTGGACGTTTTGATCCGACTCCTTCTTTTCCCGTTCGACATGTTCCCGGAGCTGCAGATGAAGCAGTTCTGCACCTCCTTCATCGTTCAGGCCACGCCCGCGTCCCGACTCTACGACGCCGTCTACTTCTACAGCCTGTTCAGCTTGTCGGCGCTGATCATCTCGTCTTCGTTCGTGGCCGTGATGGTGGTGGCGTGCCGCGCTTCAGGCGACGGCGCTCAGGAGGAGAAGACGCGGAACACGCTGCTCCTGCACCTGTTCCAGTTGGGCCTGAACCTCCTGTCGGTGATGAACACGCACCTGTACGTGGCGGCGGCCATGTGCTGCGGCAGCGTGTACCTGGTGGTGGCGGTGTACGTGGGCGCCGTCCTGATGCCGCGCTTCCTCAGCGCTCTGGCGTACGGCCTCCGGGACTCGGCGCTCAGACCCGCGTTGGGGAAGTACCTGTGCTGCAGCTTGTGGCTCCTGGTGGGCGGGGCCCGGGCCAAGCGGTTAGTCCTCAAGGGCCGACGCGAGGCCCAGCTCTAGCGTCAGACGTCCCACTTCCAGCCACCTCCACCACCGCCACCTCCTCCACCTCCACCTCCACCACTTCCAGCCACCTCCACCACTTCCTCCACCTCCTCCACCCCCTCCACTTCCTCCACCTCCACCTCCACCACCTCCACCACTGCCACCTCCTCTACCTCCTCCACCTCCTCCACTTCCTCCACCCCCTCCACCTCCTCCACCTCCACCTCCACCACCTCCACCACCGCCACCTCCTCCACCACCTCCACCACCTCCACCACCTCCACCACCTCCACCTCCTCCTCCACCCCCTCTACCTCCTCCACCTCCTCCACTTCCTCCACCCCCTCCACCTCCTCCACCTCCACCTCCACCACCGCCACCTCCTCCACCTCCTCCACCCCCTCCACCCCCTCCACTTCCTCCACCCCCTCCACCTCCTCCACCTCCAACACCTCCACCACCGCCACCTCCTCCACCTCCTCCACCCCCTCCACCACCTCCACCACCTCCACTTCCTCCACCACCTCCACCTCCTCCTCCACCCCCTCCACCTCCTCCACCTCCTCCACTTCCTCCACCTCCTCCACTTCCTCCACCTCCTCCACCACCTCCTCCTCCACCCCCTCCACCTCCTCCATCTCCACCTCCTCCACCTCCTCCACCCCCTCCACCACCTCCACCTCCTCCACTTCCTCCACCTCCTCCACCACCTCCTCCTCCACCCCCTCCACCTCCTCCATCTCCACCTCCTCCACCTCCTCCACTTCCTCCACCCCCTCCACCTCCTCCACCTCCACCTCCACCACCGCCACCTCCTCCACCTCCTCCACCCCCTCCACCCCCTCCACTTCCTCCACCCCCTCCACCTCCTCCACCTCCAACACCTCCACCACCGCCACCTCCTCCACCCCCTCCACCACCTCCACCACCTCCACTTCCTCCACCACCTCCACCTCCTCCTCCACCCCCTCCACCTCCTCCACCTCCTCCACTTCCTCCACCTCCTCCACTTCCTCCACCTCCTCCACCACCTCCTCCTCCACCCCCTCCACCTCCTCCATCTCCACCTCCTCCACCTCCTCCACCCCCTCCACCACCTCCACCTCCTCCACTTCCTCCACCTCCTCCACCACCTCCTCCTCCACCCCCTCCACCTCCTCCATCTCCACCTCCTCCACCTCCTCCACCTCCTCCACCCCCTCCACCACCTCCACCTCCTCCACTTCCTCCACCTCCTCCACCACCTCCTCCTCCACCCCCTCCACCTCCTCCATCTCCACCTCCTCCACCTCCTCCACCTCCTCCACCCCCTCCACCACCTCCACCCCCTCCACCACCTCCACCACCTCCACTTCCTCCACCACCTCCACCTCCTCCTCCACCCCCTCCACCTCCTCCACCTCCTCCACTTCCTCCACCACCTCCACCTCCTCCTCCACCCCCTCCACCACCTCCACCACCTCCACTTCCTCCACCACCTCCACCTCCTCCTCCACCCCCTCCACCTCCTCCACCTCCTCCACTTCCTCCACCTCCTCCACCACCTCCTCCTCCACCCCCTCCACCTCCTCCATCTCCACCTCCTCCACCCCCTCCACCTCCTCCGTCTCCTCCACTTCCTCCACCTCCTCCACCACCTCCTCCTCCACCCCCTCCACCGCCTCCACCACCCCCTCCACCCTCTCCACCTCCTCCACCTCCTCCACCCCCTCCACCACCTCCACCCCCTCCACCCCCTCCACCTCCTCCACCGCCTCCACCGCCTCCACCGCCTCCTCCTCCACCACCTCCTCCACTTCCTCCACCACCTCCACCTCCTCCTCCACCTCCTCCACTTCATCCACTTCCTCCACCCCCTCCACCTCCTCCACCCCCTCCACCTCCTCCACCCCTCCACCCCCACCTCCTCCTCCACCACCTCCACCCCCTCCACCACCTCCTCCTCCACCCCCTCCTCCACCTCCTCCACCCCCTCCACCTCCTCCACCCCTCCACCCCCACCTCCTCCTCCACCACCTCCACCTCCTCCACCTCCTCCACCCCCTCCACCTCCTCCACCCCTCCACCCCCACCTCCTCCTCCACCACCTCCACCCCCTCCACCACCTCCTCCTCCACCCCCTCCTCCACCTCCTCCACCACCTCCACCCCCTCCACCCCCTCACACACCTCCACCACCTCCACCACCTCCACCCCCTCACACACCTCCACCACCTCCACCTCCTCCACCACCTCCACCCCCTCCACCTCCTCCTCCACCCCCTCCTCCACCTCCTCCACCACCTCCACCACCTCCACCTCCTCCTCCACCCCCTCCTCCACCTCCTCCACCACCTCCACCCCCTCCAACTCCTCCTCCACCCCCTCCTCCACCTCCTCCACCACCTCCACCACCTCCACCTCCTCCTCCACCCCCTCCTCCACCTCCTCCACCACCTCCACCCCCTCCACCCCCTCACACACCTCCACCCCCTCCACCTCCTGTCTGAAAACGTGAACTGAAGTTATGAGTTGATGTTCTTAATGTGCAGCAGACAACACGGTAATAAACATGTCATAAACATGTCATAAATGTCATAAACATGTCAAACATGTACATTACATGTAATGAACATGTCAAACATGTAATGAACATGTAATAAACATGTAATACACATGTCATAAACATGTAATGAACATGTCATAAACATGTAATGAACATGTAATAAACATGTCATAAACATGTCATAAACATGTCATAAATGTCATAAACATGTCAAACATGTACATTACATGTAATGAACATGTCAAACATGTAATGAACATGTAATAAACATGTAATACACATGTCATAAACATGTAATAAACATGTCATAAACATGTAATGAACATGTAATAAACATGTCATAAACATGTCATAAACATGTCATAAATGTCATAAACATGTCAAACATGTACATTACATGTAATGAACATGTCAAACATGTAATGAACATGTAATAAACATGTAATACACATGTCATAAACATGTAATAAACATGTCATAAACATGTCATGATGACAAACATTTCATAACCATTTTATAAACATGTAATTAACACGTAATAAACGCGTCATGAACACGTAATAAACACAAACACGTAATAAACATGTAATAAATGTGTAATAAACATGTAATAAACACGTCATGAACACGTAATAAACAAGTCATTAATGTATGTACCATATATATGTAAATATGTATGTACAATATATACAAGCGGCAAGAGGTACCACCACCTCCTCCAACACCTCCTCCTCCTCCCTCTCCACCCCCTAGTTTAGTCCTGGTTTAGTCCTGGTTTAGTCCTGGATTAGTCCTGTTTAAGTCCTGGTTTAGTCCTGGTTTAGTCCTGGATTAGTCCTGTTTAAGTCCTGGTTTAGTCCTGGTTTAGACCTGTTTAAGTCCTAGTTTAGTCCTTGTTTAGTCCTGGTTAAGTCCTGGTTTAGACCTGATTTAGTCCTGCTTTAGTCCTGTTTAAGTCCTGGTTTAGTCCTGGTTTAGACCTGTTTAAGTCCTAGTTTAGTCCTTGTTTAGTCCTGCTTTAGTCCTGTTTTAGTCCTGCTTTAGTCCTGCTTTAGTCCTGATTTAGTCCTTCTTTAGTCCTGTTTTAGTCCTTCTTTAGTCCTTCTTTAGTCCTGATTTAGTCCTGCTTTAGTCCTGTTTTAGTCCTGCTTTAGTCCTGCTTTAGTCCTGTTTTAGTCCTGCTTTAGTCCTGCTTTAGTCCTGCTTTAGACCTGCTTTAGTCCTGATTTAGTCCTTCTTTAGTCCTGATTTAGTCCTGCTTTAGTCCTGTTTTAGTCCTGCTTTAGTCCTGCTTTAGACCTGCTTTAGTCCTGATTTAGTCCTTCTTTAGTCCTGATTTAGTCCTGCTTTAGTCCTGCTTTAGTCCTGATTTAGTCCTGTTTTAGTCCTGCTTTAGTCCTGTTTTAGTCCTGCTTTAGACCTGCTTTAGTCCTGTTTTAGTCCTGTTTTAGTCCTGCTTTAGTCCTGTTTTAGTCCTGTTTTAGTCCTGCTTTAGTCCTGTTTTAGTCCTGCTTTAGTCCTGTTTTAGTCCTGCTTTAGTCCTGTTTTAGTCCTGTTTTAGTCCTGCTTTAGTCCTGTTTTAGACCTGTTTTTCGAACACATTATGGCCCTCGAGTCAAAAACTGTGCCCACCCCTGGGTCAAAGTGTCAAAGGGTCAAAGGGTCAGAGAGTCCGACCCTTTGACCTTGAACCTGTAAAATTCCTCTTTCTGAACTATGAAGTTAGAGAAGATTGTGACGCAGTCGATTTAGGCAAGTTTATTTGTACAATTCACACTCTGGCACCAGCAGGAGGCCGGTCCATGTTTAGTCCTGACTCTGGCACCAGCAGGAGGCCGGTCCATGTTTAGTCCTGACTCTGGCACCAGCAGGAGGCCGGTCCATGTTCAGTCCTGACTCTGGCACCAGCAGGAGGCCTGGCACCAGCAGGAGGCCGGTCCATGTTTAGTCCTGACTCTGGCACCAGCAGGAGGCCGGTCCATGTTTAGTCCTGACTCTGGCACCAGCAGGAGGCCGGTCCATGTTCAGTCCTGACTCTGGCACCAGCAGGAGGCCTGGCACCAGCAGGAGGCCGGTCCATGTTTAGTCCTGACTCTGGCACCAGCAGGAGGCCGGTCCATGTTTAGTCCTGACTCTGGCACCAGCAGGAGGCCGGTCCATGTTAAGTCCTGACTCTGGCACCAGCAGGAGGCCGGTCCATGTTTAGTCCTGACTCTGGCACCAGCAGGAGGCCGGTCCATCTTTAGTCCTGACTCTGGCACCAGCAGGAGGCCGGTCCATGTTCAGTCCTGACTCTGGCACCAGCAGGAGGCCAGTCCATGTTTAGTCCTGACTCTGGCACCAGCAGGAGGCCGGTCCATGTTCAGTCTTGACTCTGGCACCAGCAGGAGGCCGGTCCATGTTTAGTCCTGACTCTGGCACCAGCAGGAGGCCGCTCCATGTTCAGTCCTGACTCTGGCACCAGCAGGAGGCCGGTCCATGTTTAGTCCTGACTCTGGCACCAGCAGGAGGCCGGTCCATGTTTAGTCCTGACTCTGGCACCAGCAGGAGGCCGGTCCATGTTCAGTCTTGACTCTGGCACCAGCAGGAGGCCGGTCCATGTTTAGTCCTGACTCTGGCACCAGCAGGAGGCCGCTCCATGTTCAGTCCTGACTCTGGCACCAGCAGGAGGCCGGTCCATGTTTAGTCCTGACTCTGGCACCAGCAGGAGGCCGGTCCATGTTCAGTCCTGACTCTGGCACCAGCAGGAGGCCGGTCCATGTTCAGTCCTGACTCTGGCACCAGCAGGAGGCCGCTCCATGTTTAGTCCTGACTCTGGCACCAGCAGGAGGCCGGTCGATGTTCAGTCCTGACTCTGGCACCAGCAGGAGGCCGCTCCATGTTCAGTCCTGACTCTGGCACCAAAAGGAGGCCGGTCCATGTTTAGTCCTGACTCTGGCACCAGCAGGAGGCCGGTCCATGTTTAGTCCTGACTCTGGCACCAGCAGGAGGCCGGTACAGTCTAATCTACTGGAGACAAACGCATGGATAAGTCTCTCTAAATCTGGTTTAGACACTATATTTTTGATAATGTTTTTAGATGGTAAAAAGCTGCTGATGTTTTTGATTTGATGCTGTTAAAGTTCAAGTCTGAGTCCATTATTACCCCCAGATTTATAACTTGGTTTGTAGGTTTTAGATCTGGAGGTGACACTTTCTCTTTGTTTCTGTGACAAAGATCATGATTTCAGTCTTGTCTGAGTTCAGCTGGAGAAAGTTGTTTTGCCTCCACACACTGACTCTGGCACCAGCAGGAGGCCCTCTGGCACCAGCAGGAGGCCCTCTGGCACCAGCAGGAGACCCTCTGGCACCAGCAGGAGGCCCTCTGGCACCAGCAGGAGACCCTCTGGCACCAGCAGGAGGCCCTCTGGCATCAGCAAGAGGTCCTCTGGCACCAGCAGGAGACCCTCTGGCACCAGCAGGAGGCCCTCTGGTACCAGCAGGAGGCCCTCTGGCACTAGCAGGAGGCCCTCTGGCACCAGCAGGAGGCCCTCTGGCACCAGCAGGAGGCCCTCTGGCACCAGCAGGAGGCCCTCTTACGCCAGCAGGAGGCCCTCTTGCACCAGCAGGAGGCCCTCTGGCACCAGCAGGAGGCCGGTCCACACACTGATCAGTTGGATGACAGAGTGAATCCACTGGTCCATATTCACCTGCGACAGTGAAACATAGATCTGACTCGTCTGCATCATTGTGATAGGACATCAGCTGACCTAACGGCAGCATGTAGAAGTTGAACAGAAGGGGTCCCAGGACTGACCCTTGGGGCACTCCACAGGTCAGGGTCATGTGGTCTGAGACACAAAGTACTTCCTGTCTTCCAGATAGGACCTTAACCAGTTTAGGGCGGGGCCAGTGATGCCCACCCAGTCCTCTAGTCTCTGTAAGAGGGTCCCACCCAGTCCTCTAGTCTCTGTAAGAGTGTCCCACCCAGTCCTCTAGTCTCTGTAAGAGGGCCCCACCCAGTCCTCTAGTCTCTGTAAGAGGGCCCCACCCAGTCCTCTAGTCTCTGTAAGAGGGCCCCACCCTGTCCTCTAGTCTCTGTAAGAGGGTCCCACCCAGTCCTCTAGTCTCTGTAAGAGGGCCCCACCCAGTCCTCTAGTCTCTGTAAGAGGGCCCCACCCAGTCCTCTAGTCTCTGTAAGAGGGCCCCACCCAGTCCTCTAGTCTCTGTAAGAGGGTCCCACCCAGTCCTCTAGTCTCTGTAAGAGGGCCCCACCCAGTCCTCTAGTCTCTGTAAGAGGGTCCCACCCAGTCCTCTAGTCTCTGTAAGAGGGCCCCACCCAGTCCTCTAGTCTCTGTAAGAGGGCCCCACCCAGTCCTCTAGTCTCTGTAAGAGGGCCCCACCCTGTCCTCTAGTCTCTGTAAGAGGGCCCCACCCAGTCCTCTAGTCTCTGTAAGAGGGCCCCACCCTGTCCTCTAGTCTCTGTAAGAGGGCCCCACCCAGTCCTCTAGTCACCGTGACAACAGCAGTCTCAGTCACCGTGACAACAGCAGCCTCAGTCACCATGACAACAGCAGTCTCAGTCACCATGTCAACAGCAGTCTCAGTCACCATGTCAACAGCAGCCTCAGTCACCGTGACAACAGCAGTCTCAGTCACCGTGACAACAGCAGTCTCAGTCACCGTGACAACAGCAGTCTCAGTCACCGTGACAACAGCAGTCTCAGTGACCGTGACAACAGCGGTCTCAGTCGCCGTGACAACAGCGGTCTCAGTCACCGTGACAACAGCGGTCTCAGTCACCGTGACAACATCGGTCTCAGTCACCGTGACAACAGCAGTCTCAGTCGCCGTGACAACAGCGGTCTCAGTCACCGTGACAACAGCAGTCTCAGTCACCATGACAACAGCAGTCTCAGTCACCGTGACAACAGCAGTCTCAGTCACCGTGACAACAGCAGTCTCAGTCACCGTGACAACAGCGGTCTCAGGCACCGTGACAACAGCGGTCTCAGTCACCGTGACAACAGCGGTCTCAGTCACCGTGACAACAGCGGTCTCAGGCACCGTGACAACAGCGGTCTCAGTCACCGTGACAACAGCGGTCTCAGTCACCGTGACAACAGCGGTCTCAGTCGCCGTGACAACAGCGGTCTCAGTCGCCGTGACAACAGCGGTCTCAGTCGCCGTGACAACAGCTGTCTCAGTCACCGTGACAACAGCAGTCTCAGTCACCATGACAACAGCAGTCTCAGTCACCGTGACAACAGCAGTCTCAGTCACCATGACAACAGCAGTCTCAGTCACCGTGACAACAGCAGTCTCAGTCACCGTGACAACAGCGGTCTCAGTCACCGTGACAACAGCGGTCTCAGTCACCGTGACAACAGCGGTCTCAGTCACCGTGACAACAGCGGTCTCAGTCACCGTGACAACAGCGGTCTCAGTCACCGTGACAACAGCAGTCTCAGTCACCATGACAACAGCAGTCTCAGTCACCACGACAACAGCAGTCTCAGTCACCGTGACAACAGCGGTCTCAGTCACCGTGACAACAGCAGTCTCAGTCACCGTGACAACAGCAGTCTCAGTCACCATGACAACAGCAGTCTCAGTCACCGTGACAACAGCAGTCTCAGTCACCGTGACAACAGCAGTCTCAGTCACCGTGACAACAGCAGTCTCAGTCACCATGACAACAGCGGTCTCAGTCACCGTGACAACAGCAGTCTCAGTCACCGTGACAACAGCAGTCTCAGTCACCGTGACAACAGCGGTCTCAGTCACCGTGACAACAGCGGTCTCAGTCACCGTGACAACAGCGGTCTCAGTCACCATGACAACAGCAGTCTCAGTCACCGTGACAACAGCGGTCTCAGTCACCGTGACAACAGCGGTCTCAGTCACCGTGACAACAGCGGTCTCAGTCACCGTGACAACAGCGGTCTCAGTCACCGTGACAACAGCGGTCTCAGTCACCATGACAACAGCAGTCTCAGTCACCACGACAACAGCAGTCTCAGTCACCGTGACAACAGCGGTCTCAGTCACCGTGACAACAGCAGTCTCAGTCACCGTGACAACAGCAGTCTCAGTCACCATGACAACAGCAGTCTCAGTCACCGTGACAACAGCAGTCTCAGTCACCATGACAACAGCAGTCTCAGTCACCGTGACAACAGCAGTCTCAGTCACCATGACAACAGCGGTCTCAGTCACCGTGACAACAGCAGTCTCAGTCACCGTGACAACAGCAGTCTCAGTCACCATGACAACAGCAGTCTCAGTGTGATGAGGTCTAAAACCTGAAAAGCATAAAATGAGTTGTTTATTAAGAGGAAATCTGTGACTGTTGTAAACGACCTTTTCAAGGACTTTGCCCCAAAATGTCAGATTAGAGATGGGCCGGTCATGACTCAGGACTGCCACTCCCCCTGACCCCTGACCCTGACCCCTGACCCCTGCTCTTCTTCAGGAGAGGCTTTATGACCACAGTTTTATAAGACATTGGGAATGTTCCAGATTGAATTCATCTGTAAATTTTGTGTACATATTAAGCCTTTTTAAATTGTTATCCTATAGAAGATTTTAATTGTTCCCTTTTGACTTAAATAGGTGGTTTTATCATTGTTCATTGTTTTATGTTGCACCAAATCGCTGGCAATAAACCTTTTCTGATTCTGACTCTGAAGCGACATGTTAACGACGTGAGTGAGACTTTATAAACCTGGAGGTCACACATGGAGCCGCTGTAGAACTCTGTGATGATCTCATGGACAGTTTTGTCAGTTACAGGTGCAGTGTCGCTGGCTCGTCACATTTGTTCTTAAAACTGTCATAATATTCTTAAAATCCTTTGTTTACTTTAAAAAAGACTTTTGGAAGACAAAAGCTGATGACAAAGGAAAATGAATGAGGAAAGAAACTACAGCAAGCAGGAAATACAAAATGTATAGAAATAAAATTAAAATAAATAAATAAATAACATAAGCCACACAGGGAAGTTATAAAGAAACAGGCAAGAAGCTTTATTTATTTTAAACATTTACAGTTGTATTTGTTTTACAAAATACTTTTTTACTTTTTATTTATTCTCATTTATTTTTAGTTTTCCAGTAGTTTTTTTCTACATGCAGCATGATTATTCTTTGTTCACATGATTATTCTTTGTGCTCATGATTATTCTTTGTGCTCATGATTATTCTTTGTGTTCATGATTATTCTTTGTGCACATGATTATTCTTTGTGCTCATAATTATTCTATGTGCACATGATTATTCTTTGTGCTCATGATTATTCTATGTGCTCATGATTATTCTTTGTGCTCATGATTATTCTTTGTGCTCATGTGATTATTCTATGTGCACATGATTATTCTTTGTGCTCATGATTATTCTTTGTGCTCATGATTATTCTATGTGCACATGATTATTCTTTGTTCACATGATTATTCTATGTGCTCATGATTATTCTTTGTGCTCATGATTATTCTTTGTGCTCATGATTATTCTATGTGCTCATGATTATTCTATGTGCACATGATTATTCTATGTGCTCATGATTATTCTTTGTGCTCATGATTATTCTTTGTGCACATGATTATTCTTTGTGCTCATGATTATTCTTTGTGCTCATGATTATTCTTTGTTCACATGATTATTCTATGTGCTCATGATTATTCTTTGTGCTCATGATTATTCTTTGTGCACATGATTATTCTTTGTGCTCATGATTATTCTTTGTGCTCATGATTATTCTATGTGCACATGATTATTCTTTGTTCACATGATTATTCTTTGTTCACATGATTATTCTTTGTGCACATGATTATTCTTTGTGCTCATGATTATTCTATGTGCTCATGATTATTCTTTGTGCTCATGATTATTCTTTGTGCTCATGTGATTATTCTATGTGCACATGATTATTCTTTGTGCTCATGATTATTCTTTGTGCTCATGATTATTCTATGTGCACATGATTATTCTTTGTTCACATGATTATTCTATGTGCTCATGATTATTCTTTGTGCTCATGATTATTCTTTGTGCTCATGATTATTCTATGTGCTCATGATTATTCTATGTGCACATGATTATTCTATGTGCTCATGATTATTCTTTGTGCTCATGATTATTCTTTGTGCACATGATTATTCTTTGTGCTCATGATTATTCTTTGTGCTCATGATTATTCTTTGTTCACATGATTATTCTATGTGCTCATGATTATTCTTTGTGCTCATGATTATTCTTTGTGCACATGATTATTCTTTGTGCTCATGATTATTCTTTGTGCTCATGATTATTCTATGTGCACATGATTATTCTTTGTTCACATGATTATTCTTTGTTCACATGATTATTCTTTGTGCACATGATTATTCTTTGTGCTCATGATTATTCTTTGTGCTCATGATTATTCTATGTGCACATGATTATTCTTTGTTCACATGATTATTCTATGTGCTCATGATTATTCTTTGTGCTCATGATTATTCTTTGTGCTCATGATTATTCTTTGTGCTCATGATTATTCTATGTGCACATGATTATTCTTTGTTCACATGATTATTCTTTGTGCACATGATTATTCTTTGTGCTCATGATTATTCTTTGTGCTCATGATTATTCTATGTGCACATGATTATTCTTTGTTCACATGATTATTCTATGTGCTCATGATTATTCTTTGTGCTCATGATTATTCTTTGTGCTCATGATTATTCTTTGTGCACATGATTATTCTTTGTGCTCATGATTATTCTTTGTGCTCATGATTATTCTATGTGCTCATGATTATTCTTTGTGCTCATGATTATTCTTTGTGCTCATGATTATTCTTTGTGCTCATGATTATTCTTTGTTCACATGATTATTCTTTGTGCACATGATTATTCTTTGTGCTCATGATTATTCTTTGTGCTCATGATTATTCTATGTGCACATGATTATTCTTTGTTCACATGATTATTCTATGTGCTCATGATTATTCTTTGTGCTCATGATTATTCTTTGTGCTCATGATTATTCTTTGTGCTCATGATTATTCTATGTGCACATGATTATTCTTTGTTCACATGATTATTCTTTGTGCACATGATTATTCTTTGTGCTCATGATTATTCTTTGTGCTCATGATTATTCTATGTGCACATGATTATTCTTTGTTCACATGATTATTCTATGTGCTCATGATTATTCTTTGTGCTCATGATTATTCTTTGTGCTCATGATTATTCTTTGTGCACATGATTATTCTTTGTGCTCATGATTATTCTTTGTGCTCATGATTATTCTATGTGCTCATGATTATTCTTTGTGCTCATGATTATTCTTTGTGCTCATGATTATTCTTTGTGCTCATGATTATTCTTTGTGCTCATGATTATTCTTTGTGCACATGATTATTCTTTGTGCTCATGATTATTCTTTGTGCTCATGATTATTCTTTGTTCACATGATTATTCTTTGTGCTCATGATTATTCTTTGTGCTCATGATTATTCTTTGTTCACATGATTATTCTATGTGCTCATGATTATTCTTTGTGCTCATGATTATTCTTTGTGCACATGATTATTCTTTGTGCTCATGATTATTCTATGTGCTCATGATTATTCTTTGTGCTCATGATTATTCTTTGTGCTCATGATTATTCTTTGTGCTCATGATTATTCTTTGTGCTCATGATTATTCTTTGTGCACATGATTATTCTTTGTGCTCATGATTATTCTTTGTGCTCATGATTATTCTTTGTTCACATGATTATTCTTTGTGCTCATGATTATTCTTTGTGCTCATGATTATTCTTTGTTCACATGATTATTCTATGTGCTCATGATTATTCTTTGTGCTCATGATTATTCTTTGTTCACATGATTATTCTTTGTGCTCATGATTATTCTTTGTGCTCATGATTATTCTATGTGCTCATGATTATTCTATGTGCTCATGATTATTCTTTGTGCTCATGATTATTCTTTGTGCTCATGATTATTCTTTGTGCTCATGATTATTCTTTGTGCTCATGATTATTCTATGTGCACATGATTATTCTTTGTGCACATGATTATTCTTTGTGCTCATGATTATTCTTTGTGCACATGATTATTCTATGTGCCCATGATTATTCTTTGTGCTCATGATTATTCTTTATGCACATGATTATTCTATGTGCTCATGATTATTCTTTGTGCTCATGATTATTCTTTGTGCACATGATTATTCTATGTGCTCATGATTATTCTTTGTGCTCATGATTATTCTTTGTGCACATGATTATTCTTTGTGCTCATGATTATTCTATGTGCTCATGATTATTCTTTGTGCTCATGATTATTCTTTGTGCACATGATTATTCTTTGTGCTCATGATTATTCAATGTGCTCATGATTATTCTTTGTGCTCATGATTATTCTATGTGCTCATGATTATTCTTTGTGCACATGATTATTCTTTGTGCTCATGATTATTCTTTGTGCTCATGATTATTCTTTGTGCTCATGATTATTCTATGTGCTCATGATTATTCTTTGTGCTCATGATTATTCTTTGTGCTCATGATTATTCTATGTGCTCATGATTATTCTTTGTGCACATGATTATTCTATGTGCTCATGATTATTCTTTGTGCTCATGATTATTCTTTGTGCTCATGATTATTCTATGTGCACATGATTATTCTTTGTGCACATGATTATTCTTTGTGCTCATGATTATTCTTTGTGCACATGATTATTCTTTGTGCTCATGATTATTCTATGTGCACATGATTATTCTTTGTGCACATGATTATTCTTTGTGCTCATGATTATTCTTTGTGCACATGATTATTCTTTGTGCTCATGATTATTCTTTGTGCTCATGATTATTCTTTGTGCTCATGATTATTCTATGTGCTCATGATTATTCTTTGTGCTCATGATTATTCTTTGTGCTCATGATTATTCTATGTGCTCATGATTATTCTTTGTGCACATGATTATTCTATGTGCTCATGATTATTCTTTGTGCTCATGATTATTCTATGTGCTCATGATTATTCTTTGTGCACATGATTATTCTATGTGCTCATGATTATTCTTTGTGCTCATGATTATTCTTTGTTCACGTGATTATTCTTTGTGCTCATGTGATTATTCTTTGTGCTCATGATTATTCTTTGTTCACGTGATTATTCTTTGTGCTCATGTGATTATTCTTTGTGCTCATGATTATTCTATGTGCACATGATTATTCTTTGTGCTCATAATTATTCTTTGTGCTCATGATTATTCTTTGTTCACATGATTATTCTTTGTGCTCATGATTATTCTTTGTGCTCATGATTATTCTTTGTGCACATGATTATTCTATGTGCACATGATTATTCTTTGTGCTCATAATTATTCTTTGTGCTCATGATTATTCTTTGTTCACATGATTATTCTTTGTGCTCATGATTATTCTATGTGCTCATGATTATTCTTTGTGCTCATGATTATTCTTTGTTCACATGATTATTCTTTGTGCTCATGATTATTCTTTGTGCTCATGATTATTCTTTGTGCACATGATTATTCTATGTGCACATGATTATTCTTTGTGCTCATAATTATTCTTTGTGCTCATGATTATTCTATGTGCTCATGATTATTCTATGTGCACATGATTATTCTTTGTGCTCATGATTATTCTTTGTGCTCATGATTATTCTTTGTGCACATGATTATTCTATGTGCACATGATTATTCTTTGTGCTCATAATTATTCTTTGTGCTCATAATTATTCTATGTGCTCATGATTATTCTTTGTGCTCATGATTATTCTTTGTGCTCATGATTATTCTTTGTTCACGTGATTATTCTTTGTGCTCATGTGATTATTCTTTGTGCTCATGATTATTCTTTGTGCTCATGATTATTCTTTGTTCACGTGATTATTCTTTGTGCTCATGTGATTATTCTTTGTGCTCATGATTATTCTTTGTGCACATGATTATTCTATGTGCACATGATTATTCTTTGTGCTCATAATTATTCTTTGTGCTCATGATTATTCTATGTGCTCATGATTATTCTTTGTGCTCATGATTATTCTTTGTGCTCATGATTATTCTTTGTGCACATGATTATTCTATGTGCACATGATTATTCTTTGTGCTCATAATTATTCTTTGTGCTCATGATTATTCTATGTGCTCATGATTATTCTTTGTGCTCATGATTATTCTTTGTGCTCATGATTATTCTTTGTGCACATGATTATTCTATGTGCACATGATTATTCTTTGTGCTCATAATTATTCTTTGTGCACATGATTATTCTATGTGCACATAATTATTCTATGTGCTCATGATTCTTTTTTGATGACATAGTTCTTCTTTTCAAACTCTGCGAAGCCAAAATAAAAGCCTATTTTGTGTTTCCTGTGCCTGTCGTGGGCGGAGCTCTTCTTCGTGGGCGGAGCTCTTCGTGGGCGGAGCTCTTCTTCTTGGGCGGAGCTCTTCGTGGGCGGAGCTCTTCTTCGTGGGCGGAGCTCTTCTTCGTGGGCGGAGCTCTTTGTGGGCGGAGCTCTTCGTGGGCGGAGCTCTTCTTCGTGGGCGGAGCTCTTCTTCGTGGGCGGAGCTCTTCTTCGTGGGCGGAGCTCTTCTTCGTGGGCGGAGCTCTTTGTGGGCGGAGCTCTTCGTGGGCGGAGCTCTTCGTGGGCGGAGCTCTTCTTCGTGGGCGGAGCTCTTCGTGGGCGGAGCTCTTCTTCGTGGGCGGAGCTCTTCTTCGTGGGCGGAGCTCTTCGTGGGCGGAGCTCTTCTTCGTGGGCGGAGCTCTTCTTCGTGGGCGGAGCTCTTTGTGGGCGGAGCTCTTCGTGGGCGGAGCTCTTCGTGGGCGGAGCTCTTCTTCGTGGGCGGAGCTCTTCGTGGGCGGAGCTCTTCTTCGTGGGCGGAGCTCTTCTTCGTGGGCGGAGCTCTTCGTGGGCGGAGCTCTTCTTCGTGGGCGGAGCTCTTCTTCGTGGGCGGAGCTCTTCGTGGGCGGAGCTCTGTATTTGTTTTGGTCAAAGCCCAAAAGAATCATTAGTCGTCATGTTTTATTCAGAGCTCGTCTCTGGAGCGTCGTTAGCGCTGAAGCTTTTTCATGAAGACAAACGACTGTTGTAACGACACTTGACCAAAATATCATTATATAAATTAGATATTTTCGCCTTAACAGTTTTTGAACCTGTTTTAGACACAAAAGCCCAGCAGAGGGCGCAAGAAGCCGCTGAGGCGCTGAGGAGTGAAGCGTTTGTGTGCTACATCGAGGAGAACGGACTTAAAAACAGAGAGGAGCTCACTTTTAACCATGTGATATGAAAACTCGTTATCACAAAATATGATTTGGCAAATTAAAATATACAAAAACACATGTATTTACATCATAATAATAGTAATAATACTTAAAGGGTCAGAAGCTTTTAAAGTTTTTTCATAAAATACTACAGTAAATACTGCTATTGTTCCACCAATAAAGTAACAATTAGAAAATTATTCACACTTTTGACAGTTTTATGAGTAAATTAATGCACGTACATTATTTTTTACAGCAAAAAATAATGAATGAAAAGTTTTTAATTTTTTTTACTGAAACATGTGACTAAAACAAGGACAAACAAATTCCGACACAAGATTATTATAATATATATATTATAGATGTTTTGATTGTTTGGCCAATTAAAGGGACAAATATTTCTTCTTCTTTGGTTGTTGTTGTTGTTGTTGTTGTTGTTGTTGTTGTTGTTGTTTTATGGCGGTTGGCATCCGAGTGTTGCATTACCGCCAGACTTTATTCCTCAGACTTTGTCGTAGTCCTCAGACTCTGTCGTAGTCCGTAAAAGTACTCCTTCCATTGCTTTGGTGTTACAAAGCCCATGAGGTCATGATATGTCTTTGTGACTAGAATAGTTGTTGTTGTTTCAGAGACCAACCGGCTTTATTCCAGGGAGACTCTTCTTCACTCAAGTTGTTGTTGTTGTTGTTGTTTTATGGCGGTTGGCATCCGAGTGTTGCATTACCGCCAGACTCTATTCCCCAGACTTTGTCGTAGTCCTAAAAGTTTTTCTTCCAGTGCTTTGACAAAGCCCAAGAGGTCATGTTGTTGTTGTTGTTGTTGTTTTATGGCGGTTGGCGTCCAATTGTTGCATTACCGGCAGACTTTATTCCCAAGAGGTCATGAGATGCCTTTGTCATTGTATCCTATAGAAGTTCTTCCTCCCCTCAGACTTTGTCGCAGTCCTTAAAAATTCTTATTCCATTGCTTTGGAAGTACAAAGCCCATGAGGTCATGGGACGTCTTTGTCGTTTTATCCCTTAGAAGTCCTTCTTCCATCACTTTGGCGTTTCTAGGCCCATGAAGCCCAAGCGCGTTAGAACATCCTCTTGCTCCTCATCCTCGGCTCAGTCTCCAACACCCCCCACCTCTATAAACGTTTACCCAGCCCTGTGCTACATAAGTAAGCAACCACAGCCTGACACAAACCCTGTGACTGGATCGCCAGAACGTTCCGCAGATTGAACTCCCGCCCATTATTCCGAAACCACAAGGCCAACCCGGCCCTTTCCCTATCATAAGCCTCACAGCAAATCAGCACATGCTCGACAGTCTCTGGCACCCGACAGCGACCACACAGACCGGTCGGGTGTTTGCCTATCCTACTCAGTGACCAATTGAGTCCAGTATGGCCAATCCTCATGCGGGCGAAGGCCCTTTCCTCCCACGCGTTCCTGCCCATAGACCCGCAAGGACCCACACTACCCTGTATGTGATAGAGATGCCGTCCAGTAACACAGTGGCTCCAAAATTCCTGCCAAAGGCCGACCACATGACTCTTGATAACAGGCTTGATTTCAGATTTGCTTAACTCAACCGCCACATCAATTGATGGCCGCCGAAGGGAACGTTTAGCCAGTGCATCAGCCATTTCGTTACCATCCACCCCCACATGCGCAGGGACCCAAATGAAGGAAACCCTCACATCCTTCCTGGACAGGGAGAGCATCAGACAGAAGATGCCATTCAACACATCCTGTCTGCAATCCGATTTCCTAGATTTAATGCTTTGCAATGCAGAAAGGCTGTCAGAGGCCACCACAATGCCGCAACACTGCAAAGCAGATTCCGCCCATTCCAATGCCAACCGTATCGCTATAAGTTCCGACGTGAAAACAGAAAGGCGATCTGTCAACCTCTTCTTGACCGCCAGCCCCAGGTCAGGCACAAAATAAGCGGCGCCAGTACGCCCACTCTCAGGATCCCTAGACCCGTCGGTATAAATAAACACATCACCTGAGTGCTTATCGATGAGCGCTTGAACGGCAAACTGCGGTGCCCTCCCAGCGACTCCTCTAAGCCGGGACAAACTTTTCTGGTGGTTGTATCCAAGTGTGACATCACCGCCTCCTTTAGACTTTATTACATGATAAGGCCTGTAGAATGTTGTGATGTCATCAGAAACCCCACCATAGGCAGCTTATCACAACAACAACTACGACAAAGTCTGAGGAATAAAGTCTGGCGGTAATGCAACAACTTGGATGCCAACCGCCATAAAACAACAACAACAACAACAACTTTGTATGATTTTTTTTCAAATCAGAACATTTTTACATATAAAAAACAGAGCAGAAAATAACGTGGCCAAGAGGACAAAAAAACAAAATAATAAAAATAGCACAAAACCCAAACGTGTCCATTTCCAGATTGAGGCCCTGTAATATTTCGCAGCGCCGCTGGGGGCAACAACGCGCCGCGCCGCCCGGAAACCCACAACAAGAAGAAGTCTCCGCGTTCGTCACTTTTCCCTCCGCGGAGATGACGACGATAAGCGGCTAAAGCTAACGAGCTAACGTGCTAACGAGCGTGTGGAGAGAACGTGACCATCAGCTACACTTTTCTGACTGGAATAAAACACTTCCCGGACAAACCGAGCGACTCCGGCCCGCGCGCACTCGGGCAAACGCGGGTAAACACGCCTTTGAGAGGGGGAAATGTGAAGGGTTTAAGCTAGTTCCTTAGCAGTCGGTCGTGTTGGCCGCGGTGCTTAGCGGCTAACTGAGCAGAGAAGCCGCTTTTTACTTTATAAACTCTTATTATTATTTAGTATTTTATATTCTTTGTTGTGATGTTATAGACGGCCCTCGGCTTTGCTCGCTGTGAATGTGAAGTTTGCGGGTTGAGCTTAATTATCCGGGTTAGTTTTGAGTGTTGTGGTAGCTTCAGAGCTAGCTTAATGCTAAGAGACCGGAATGTTTTGACTTTTGAAAACGCCTGAAGCCGGTGTGGTCAAGCACGTTCTCCTTCACGTTCTCCTTCACGCGTGACCAGCCCGCAGCCCACGTGGAGCCGCAGAGGCACGTTTGTGGTAGACATCAGCTCCAGGCTCACTACACCCGAGAATACCCCGTTTAGAGTGACGTAGGGCTGTTTGGAGTGACCGTAGGGCTGTTTGGAGTGACCGTAGGGCTGTTTGGAGTGACCGTAGGGCTGTTTGGAGTGACCGTAGGGCTGTTTGGAGTGACCGTAGGGCTGTTTGGAGTGACCGTAGGTAGCGCAGGTTAGGAGTGACAGTAGGCAGGGCAGGTTTGGAGTGACCGTAGGCAGGGCAGGTTTGGAGTGACCGTAGGCAGGGCAGGAGTGACCGTAGGCAGGGCAGGAGTGACCGTACGCAGGGCAGGAGTGACCGTACGCAGGGCAGGAGTGACCGTAGGTAGGGCAGGTGTGGAGTGACCGTAGGTAGGGCAGGTGTGGAGTGACCGTAGGTAGGGCAGGTGTGGAGTGACCGTAGGTAGGGCAGGTGTGGAGTGACCGTAGGCAGGTTTGGAGTGACCGTAGGCAGGGCAGGTTAGGCGTGACCGTAGGTAGGGCAGGTGTGGAGTGACCGTAGGCAGGGCAGGAGTGACCGTAGGCAGGGCAGGAGTGACCGTAGGCAGGGCAGGAGTGACCGTAGGCAGGGCAGGAGTGACCGTAGGCAGGGCAGGAGTGACCGTAGGCAGGGCAGGTTAGGAGTGACCGTAGGTAGGGCAGGTGTGGAGTGACCGTAGGCAGGGCAGGTGTGACCGTAGGCAGGGCAGGTTAGGCGTGACCGTAGGTAGGGCAGGTGTGGAGTGACCGTAGGTAGGACAGGTGTGGAGTGACCGTAGGTAGGGCAGGTGTGGAGTGACCGTAGGTAGGGCAGGTTTGGTGTGACCGTAGGTAGGGCAGGTGTGGAGTGACCGCAGGTAGGGCAGGTGTGGAGTGACCGTAGGTAGGGCAGGTGTGGAGTGACCGTAGGTAGGGCAGGTTTGGTGTGACCGTAGGTAGGGCAGGTGTGGAGTGACCGTAGGCAGGGCAGGTGTGGAGTGACCGTAGGCAGGGCAGGTGTGGAGTGACCGTAGGCAGGGCAGGTGTGGAGTGACCGTAGGTAGGGCAGGTGTGGAGTGACCGTAGGTAGGGCAGGTGTGGAGTGACCGTAGGTAGGGCAGGTGTGGAGTGACCGTAGGTAGGGCAGGTGTGGAGTGACCGTAGGTAGGGCAGGTGTGGAGTGACCGTAGGCAGGTTTGGAGTGACCGTAGGCAGGGCAGGTTAGGCGTGACCGTAGGTAGGGCAGGTGTGGAGTGACCGTAGGCAGGGCAGGAGTGACCGTAGGCAGGGCAGGAGTGACCGTAGGCAGGGCAGGAGTGACCGTAGGCAGGGCAGGTTAGGCGTGACCGTAGGCAGGGCAGGTGTGGAGTGACCGTAGGTAGGGCAGGTGTGGAGTGACCGTAGGTAGGGCAGGTGTGGAGTGGCCGTAGGTAGGGCAGGTGTGGAGTGACCGTAGGCAGGGCAGGTTTGGAGTGACCGTAGGCAGGGCAGGAGTGACCGTAGGCAGGGCAGGTTAGGCGTGACCGTAGGTAGGGCAGGTGTGGAGTGACCGTAGGTAGGGCAGGTGTGGAGTGACCGTAGGCAGGGCAGGTGTGGAGTGACCGTAGGCAGGGCAGGTTTGGAGTGACCGTAGGCAGGGCAGGAGTGACCGTAGGCAGGGCAGGTTAGGCGTGACCGTAGGTAGGGCAGGTGTGGAGTGACCGTAGGTAGGGCAGGTGTGGAGTGACCGTAGGTAGGGCAGGTGTGGAGTGACCGTAGGTAGGGCAGGTGTGGAGTGACCGTAGGTAGGGCAGGTTTGGTGTGACCGTAGGTAGGGCAGGTGTGGAGTGACCGTAGGCAGGGCAGGTGTGGAGTGACCGTAGGCAGGGCAGGTGTGGAGTGACCGTAGGTAGGGCAGGTGTGGAGTGACCGTAGGTAGGGCAGGTGTGGAGTGACCGTAGGTAGGGCAGGTTAGGAGTGACAGTAGGTAGGGCAGGTGTGGAGTGACCGTAGGTAGGGCAGGTTTGGTGTGACCGTAGGTAGGGCAGGTTTGGAGTGACCGCAGGTAGGGCAGGTGTGGAGTGACTGTAGGTAGGGCAGGTTAGGAGTGACAGTAGGTAGGGCAGGTGTGGAGTGACCGTAGGCAGGTTTGGAGTGACCGTAGGCCGGTTTGATTAAACTGACCACTCCCCCTCCTTTTGTTTCCCTAAGGCTTAAATATAAATACATAGTTAGGGCGATTTAAAACAAGCTGAGCGTTAATATTGACCTGAATCTAAAGTGTGTTGTTTATGTTTGTGTTGTTTGTTTTCCTTCAGGAGGTGGAAGAGGCGGAGTCAAAATGTTCAACAAGTCGTTTGGGACTCCGTTTGGAGGCGGCACCACCGGAGGCTTCGGCACCTCGTCCACCTTCGGACAACAGAGTGAGTCTGGACACAGTCTGGACACAGTCTGGACACACGTACATGTACAATACTCCTGTATTTGTAAATGAGATGGAGCTCGATGAAGCGTTTCAGCTTCAGGAAGTGAATGTTTGTGTTGTGACGTTTCAGACACGGGCTTCGGGACCACGGCGGGTTTTGGGACGACAGCGTTTGGAGCCACCACCAACGCGGGAGGATTGTTCGGAGCCACGCAAAGCAAGCCAGGTCTGTGCCCTCTGTTTGTGCCCCCCAGTCTGTGTGCCCCCTCCCCCCCCGGTCTGTGCCCCCTCCCCCAGTCTGTGTGCCCCCCCCGGTCCATGAACAGGACACGCTAACACACATGTTCAGGCTCTTGTAAGTCAAAGCGTGTTAAACTGTTGCAGGGGGTCTGTTCGGCTCCACCACCTTCAGCCAGCCCCCCGCCTCCTCCGCCAGCTCGGGCTTCGGCTTCGGGGCCAACACCGGGACCTCCACCAGTCTGTTCGGCAGCACCAACACGGGCACCACCGGGGGCCTCTTCTCCCAGACCAGCAATGCTTTCGGAGCCAACAAACCCACGTCCTTCGGCAGTGAGTGGCACAGGAACACGCAGCACAATGACCGCAGGAACACGCAGCACAATGACCGCAGGAACACGCAGCACAATGACCGCAGGAACACGCAGCACAATGACCGCAGGAACACGCAGCACAATGACCGCAGGAACACGCAGCACAATGACCGCAGGAGCACGCAGCACAATGACCGCAGGAACACGCAGCACAATGACCGCAGGAGCACGCAGCACAATGACCGCAGGAGCACGCAGCACAATGACCGCAGGAACACGCAGCACAATGACCGCAGGAGCACGCAGCACAATGACCGCAGGAGCACGCAGCACAATGACCGCAGGAACACGCAGCACAATGACCGCAGGAGCACGCAGCACAATGACCGCAGGAACACGCAGCACAATGACCGCAGGAACACGCAGCACAATGACCGCAGGAGCACGCAGCACAATGACCGCAGGAACACGCAGCACAATGACCGCAGGAGCACGCAGCACAATGACCGCAGGAGCACGCAGCACAATGACCGCAGGAACACGCAGCACAATGACCGCAGGAGCACGCAGCACAATGACCGCAGGAACACGCAGCACAATGACCGCAGGAACACGCAGCACAATGACCGCAGGAACACGCAGCACAATGACCGCAGGAACACGCAGCACAATGACCGCAGGAACACGCAGCACAATGACCGCAGGAACACGCAGCACAATGACCGCAGGAACACGCAGCACAATGACCGCAGGAACACGCAGCACAATGACCGCAGGAACACGCAGCACAATGACCGCAGGAACACGCAGCACAATGACCGCAGGAGCACGCAGCACAATGACCGCAGGAACACGCAGCACAATGACCGCAGGAGCACGCAGCACAATGACCGCAGGAACACGCAGCACAATGACCGCAGGAACACGCAGCACAATGACCGCAGGAACACGCAGCACAATGACCGCAGGAACACGCAGCACAATGACCGCAGGAACACGCAGCACAATGACCGCAGGAACACGCAGCACAATGACCGCAGGAACACGCAGCACAATGACCGCAGGAACACGCCGCACAATGACCGCAGGAACACGCCGCACAATGACCGCAGGAACACGCCGCACAATGACCGCAGGAACACGCAGCACAATGACCGCAGGAACACGCAGCACAATGACCGCAGGAACACGCAGCACAATGACCGCAGGAACACGCAGCACAATGACCGCAGGAACACGCAGCACAATGACCGCAGGAACACGCAGCACAATGACCGCAGGAACACGCAGCACAATGACCGCAGGAACACGCCGCACAATGACCGCAGGAACACGCCGCACAATGACCGCAGGAACACGCCGCACAATGACCGCAGGAACACGCCGCACAATGACCGCAGGAACACGCCGCACAATGACCGCAGGAACACGCCGCACAATGACCGCAGGAACACGCAGCACAATGACCGCAGGAACACGCAGCACAATGACCGCAGGAACACGCAGCACAATGACCGCAGGAACACGCAGCACAATGACCGCAGGAACACGCAGCACAATGACCGCAGGAACACGCCGCACAATGACCGCAGGAACACGCCGCACAATGACCGCAGGAACACGCCGCACAATGACCGCAGGAACACGCAGCACAATGACCGCAGGAACACGCAGCACAATGACCGCAGGAACACGCAGCACAATGACCGTAGACTTTGTTCAGGTTCGGGTTCTTTTTATGAACTCTTTTATCTGGCCCGGTACGTCTCGGTACGTCTCGGTACGTTAAGCTTCCGCAGTCACTTGTAACCCGATTGTACGGAAAAGGCTGGATCACCTCTGGTTGTGTTTGAGCCCATGTCTTTGTCTCCTCAGGTTTCGGCACCAACACAAACAGCGGAGGTCTGTTTGGTTCCACCAACGCTACGTCCAACCCGTTTGGAACCGCCGGCTCTCTGTTCGGAGGTTCAGGGTTCACCGCGGCGCAGCAGCAGCCGGGGACCACAGTCAAGTTCAACGTACGGCGCCCCCTAGGAGGGCTACTTTTACCCTGAATGACACTGCACCTTTGTGTTGTTCAGTTTTTTTGCATATCTAACTTTGAGTGAATATTGAACTTTGTGTTTGTTGTGCCCAGGCCCCGACGGGCAGCGACACCATGGTGAAGGGGGGCGTGACCACAAGCATCAACACCAAACACCAGTGCATCACCGCCATGAAGGAGTACGAGAACAAGTCCCTGGAGGTGCGTCCACGCCACCTTTCCACTGGCTCTTTGGTTCTAACCTGTCTGTCTTAAGTCGCTGTGTCCGTGTCTTGGATCCAAAGCGGCCCCCCTCGAGAGGTTCTAGCTGCCAAAGCGGCCCCCCTTGAGAGGTTCTAGCTCCCAAAGCGGCCCCCCTCGAGAGGTTCTAGCTCCCAAAGCGGTTCTGGAGTCACTTAATCTTCCTCACTCCAAAATGTGACTTGATCTCGTGCTAAAGCTCAGTGTTTCCACTGATGCTAACGACTATGTGGAGCCTTAGCAACACAAAGCTAGCAAAGCGCGTTAGCAACAGCCGTTTCCTGTTTATGGCCGCACGGCACTCGCTTTGTCAAGAGCCACAATCTGATATTTCCAGGTCATAAAGCGTCTGACATGATCCAAAGATACAAACTGAAGAGCGGCCTCAGTCTTCAGCTGTCAGAATTTGGCCCTCAGCGTCACATGATGTTGGTTTGTTCTTGTAGGAGCTGCGTTTGGAGGATTACCAGGCCGGGAGGAAGGGCTCCACTAACCCCATGGCCCCAGCGGCGGGTTCTCTGTTCGGGGCACAAACGGCAGCCACCAGCGCCCCCGCAGGGCTTTTCGGCGCCGCTGCACCCAACGCCAGCTTCTCCTTCGGCCAGAACAAGTCCACCTTTGGCACCAGTATGACACCATTAAACCATATTACTACATCAGGACTAGGACTGGGACAAGGGCCGGGACAAGGGCCGGGACAAGGGCCGGGACAAGGGCCGGGGCCGGGACAGGGACCGGGACTGGGACCGGGACTGGGACCACTGGCCGGGACTGGGACCGGGACTGGGACCACTGGCCGGGACTGGGACCACTGTCCGGTGGGACCGGGACTGGAACCACTGTCCGGTGGGACCGGGACTGGGACCACTGTCCGGTGACCGGGACTGGGACCACTGTCCGGTGGGACCGGGACCACTGTCCGGTGGGACTGCTGTCCGGTGGGACCGGGACTGCTGTCCGGTGGGACCGGGACCACTGTCCGGTGGGACTGGGACCGGGACCACTGTCCGGTGGGACCGGGACCGGGACCGGGACTGGGACCGGGACTGGGACCACTGTCCGGTGGGACCGGGACCGGGACTGGGACCACTGTCCGGTGGGACCGGGACCGGGACCACTGTCCGGTGGGACCGGGACTGGGACCGGGACCACTGTCCGGTGGGACCGGGACCGGGACCACTGTCCGGTGGGACCGGGACCGGGACTGGGACCACTGTCCGGTGGGACCGGGACTGGGACCGGGACTGGGACCACTGTCCGGTGGGACCGGGACTGGGACCGGGACTGGGACCACTGTCCGGTGGGACCGGGACTGGGACTGGGACCACTGTCCGGTGGGACCGGGACCACTGTCCGGTGGGACCGGGACTGGGACCACTGTCCGGTGGGACCGGGACCGGGACTGGGACCACTGTCCGGTGGGACCGGGACCGGGACTGGGACCACTGTCCGGTGGGACCGGTACCGGGACCGGGACCGGGACTGGGACCACTGTCCGGTGGGACCGGTACCGGGACCGGGACTGGGACCGGGACTGGGACCACTGTCCGGTGGGACCGGTACCGGGACCGGGACTGGGACCACTGTCCGGTGGGACCGGTACCGGGACCGGGACTGGGACCACTGTCCGGTGGGACCGGTACCGGGACCGGGACTGGGACCGGGACTGGGACCACTGTCCGGTGGGACCGGTACCGGGACCGGGACTGGGACCACTGTCCGGTGGGACCGGGACCGGGACTGGGACCACTGTCCGGTGGGACCGGTACCGGGACCGGGACCGGGACTGGGACCACTGTCCGGTGGGACCGGTACCGGGACCGGGACCGGGACTGGGACCACTGTCCGGTGGGACCGGGACTGGGACCACTGTCCGGTGGGACCGGGACTGGGACCACTGTCCGGTGGGACCGGGACTGGGACCACTGTCCGGTGGGACCGGTACCGGGACCGGGACTGGGACCACTGTCCGGTGGGACCGGTACCGGGACTGGGACCACTGTCCGGTGGGACCGGTACCGGGACTGGGACCACTGTCCGGTGGGACCGGGACTGGGACCGGGACTGGGACCACTGTCCGGTGGGACCGGGACTGGACTGGGACCGGGACCGCCGGGACGACTGGGACCGAGAGTAGCCGAGAGTAGCGGAGGGTAGTCTCGCCGACCGTAGGGCGTCTGTGGCACTCTCGCTTGACCGTAGGGCGTCTGTGGCACTCTCGCTTGACCGTAGGGCGTCTGTGGCACTCTCGCTTGACCGTAGGGCGTCTGTGGCACTCTCGCTTGACCGTAGGGCGCTCTGGTTGCAGGTGCAGGTGGTTTCGGCGCTGCCTCTGGAGGTTTGTTTGGCCCGGCTCAGCCGCCGCAGCAGCAGCCGCCGCAGCAGCAGACCGCCAGCCTCTTCAAACCCTTCGGACAAACCACCACCACCCAGAGCACCGGCTTCTCCTTCGGCAACACCGCCACCATGGGCCAGGCCAACACCGCCAGCATGGTGAGTGAGGGCACAGTCTGGGCGCGGGAGGAGGGCACAGTCTGGGCGCGGGAGGAGGGCACAGTCTGGGCGCGGGAGGAGGGCACAGTCTGGGCGCGGCGGGAGGGCACAGTCTGGGCGCGGGAGGAGGGCACAGTCTGGGCGCGGCGGGCGGGCACAGTCTGGGCGCGGGGGGAGGGCACAGTCTGGGCGCGGCGGGAGGGCACAGTCTGGGCGCGGCGGGAGGGCACAGTCTGGGCGCGGCGGGAGGGCACAGTCTGGGCGCGGCGGGAGGGCACAGTCTGGGCGCGGGAGGAGGGCACAGTCTGGGCGCGGGAGGAGGGCACAGTCTGGGCGCGGGAGGAGGGCACAGTCTGGGCGCGGCGGGAGGGCACAGTCTGGGCGCGGGAGGAGGGCACAGTCTGGGCGCGGCGGGCGGGCACAGTCTGGGCGCGGGGGGAGGGCACAGTCTGGGCGCGGCGGGAGGGCACAGTCTGGGCGCGGCGGGAGGGCACAGTCTGGGCGCGGCGGGAGGGCACAGTCTGGGCGCGGCGGGAGGGCACAGTCTGGGCGCGGCGGGAGGGCACAGTCTGGGCGCGGGAGGAGGGCACAGTCTGGGCGCGGGAGGAGGGCACAGTCTGGGCGCGGGAGGAGAGCACAGTCTGGGCGCGGCGGGAGGAGAGCACAGTCTGGGCGCGGGGGGAGGGCACAGTCTGGGCGCGGGGGGAGGGCACAGTCTGGGCGCGGCGGGAGGGCACAGTCTGGGCGCGGCGGGAGGGCACAGTCTGGGCGCGGGGGGAGGGCACAGTCTGGGCGCGGCGGGAGGGCACAGTCTGGGCGCGGCGGGAGGAGAGCACAGTCTGGGCGCGGGGGGAGGGCACAGTCTGGGCGCGGGGGGAGGGCACAGTCTGGGCGCGGGGGGAGGGCACAGTCTGGGCGTGGGGGGAGGGCACAGTCTGGGCGCGGCGGGAGGGCACAGTCTGGGCGCGGGGGGAGGGCACAGTCTGGGCGCGGCGGGAGGGCACAGTCTGGGCGCGGGGGGAGGGCACAGTCTGGGCGCGGGAGGAGGGTACAGTCTGGGCGCGGGGGGAGGGCACAGTCTGGGCGCGGGGGGAGGGCACAGTCTGGGCGCGGGAGGAGGGTACAGTCTGGGCGCGGGGGGAGGGCACAGTCTGGGCGCGGCGGGAGGGCACAGTCTGGGCGCAGGAGGAGGGTACAGTCTGGGCGCGGGGGGAGGGCACAGTCTGGGCGCGGCGGGAGGGCACAGTCTGGGCGCAGGAGGAGGGTACAGTCTGGGCGCGGGGGGAGGGCACAGTCTGGGCGCGGCGGGAGGGCACAGTCTGGGCGCAGGAGGAGGGTACAGTCTGGGCGCGGGGGGAGGGCACAGTCTGGGCGCGGCGGGAGGGCACAGTCTGGGCGCAGGAGGAGGGTACAGTCTGGGCGCGGGGGGAGGGCACAGTCTGTGACGTGCTGTAAATCACGTTGAACACAAATGCATCTCGCCATATTTCACTTTCCCTCCCACAAACTCTGAACACGTTATTGCAAATGTAAATGCTATAGTTTTCCCCCTGGATTATTCTGACCGTTTATGGATGATATCGTGTCTTCATATGTTCTCGGCCTCTGAACAGTCTGAGCCAATGATCAGCCACGTTGACCTTAAACTCCTCCTCCTCATGTCCCAGGGTCTGTTTGGAAGCGCTGCTCCTGCTCAGTCTGGAGGTCTGTTCGGAACGGCCCAGACCAGCACCACCGCCGGGTTTGGCACCACCACCGGCCTCTTTGGACAGCCCAACGCGGGCTTCGGCGCCGTGGGCACGCAGGTGAGGCGGGTGGGCGCACGCGAGTGGGCGGGTGAGGCTGGCGGGTGAGGCTGGCGGGTGAGGCTGGCGGGTGAGGCTGGCGGGTGAGGCTGGCGGGTGGGCACGCGGGTGGGCACGCGGGTGAGGCTGGCGGGCACGCGGGTGAGGCTGGCGGGCACGCGGGTGAGGCGGGAAGGCCATGGTTAAACCGTTAACCTTTGTCTTCACAGTCGAGTCTGTTTGGGAATAAGACGGCCGGCTTTGGTACCACCACGACCAGCGCTCCGTCGTTTGGCACTGGCACCAGTCTGTTCGGAAACAAACCCGCCCTGACGCTGGGCACCGGGACAAACACCTCCACTTTCGGTACGTTTCAAGTGTCGGATCTGGAAGAGGAACCACAGACGTGGCATCTGGATAACTCTCCTGCACTTATCTGCAGGTTTTGGGACAAACCCGGCGGCAGGAGGTCTGTTTGGGAACAAGCCTGCCACCGGAGGCCTTGGCACGGGGCTGGGCGCTGGCTTTGGAGCAGGTACAGGTTTATACATGTAACAGAGGTCAGCGGTGGCAGAGTGGTTAGCCCCTGCATTAGTCCAGATCTGTTTGACTTTTAAAGCGCTGCATTTGAAATGTTTCAGTGTCTAATCTATTGTTCATCAGCAGTTGGCGCGGGGCAGACGTCGCTCTTCGGAAACCCTCAGAACAAACTGGGCACGACTCTGGGCACCATGGGGACGTTTGGAGCCTCAGGGTTCAACACTGGAGCCGGCACTCTGGGCTTCGGAGCGCCGCAGCAGCCTGTGGGTATGTGCCCTCTGTGCCCTCTGTGTCCTCTGTGTGGGTGTGCCCTCTGTCCTGTCTCCCCTGTCTCCTTGGTGTCTCCTGCTCCTGTCTCTCTTAGGCTGCGAAATAGACGGGGGCCCGGGGGCCCCTAAGCAGTCAAATCTCTGGCGGGCCCGGGGTTTGAATTAGGAGGGGCCCCGTGCCCCTGTATCTAAATTCCTCGAAAAAGATCAAGATTTAACTAGTAATTTGGCCATATTTGGGGCATTTTCATCACTTAAGTTTTGTTTTGACAGACATGCCACTTCAGTCTTCTCGCTTCTCATTGGCCGAGTGGTGTCCTTGATCTAATTTTGATAAAAGCAGGCATCTGATTGGCTGCTGCGTTCGGTTGCGTTTGGTTGTACTCCAAAAGTGAAATCTAGGTCGGCTGCGTCAATCTCTCCTCAGTCCAACAATTCAGTCTTTTTAAAGTTGTTTGCAACAAAAGCTGTGTCAATGTGGAAGTATCCAAGGGCCCCAAGGGCCCCGCCCCCTTTGGACTTGTTAGCATCAGGGCAATGTATATATGTATTTTGTAGGCTGTGACTTTATATATTCCACAAGATCTCCTTGTGTCAAATGCTGTAAACAGTATTTATTTTGTATCTAAGAAACATGATTATATTAAATTAAACAGTTTTGAATTGGGCTGGGTAAAAAAAACGTTATCGATTTTGGATCGATGTAATTCAAATTTAGCAATATCAATTCATAAGGCATGAGATCGATTTTCCCCCATGAAGTTAACCCCAGAAGTCTTGTGCAGGTGCAGCAGTCTTGTGCAGGTGCAGCAGTCTTGTGCAGGTGCAGCAGTCTTGTGCAGGTGCAGCAGGTGCAGCAGGTGCAGTAGTCTTGTGCAGGTGCAGCAGTCTTGTGCAGGTGCAGCAGTCTTGTGCAGGTGCAGCAGTCTTGTGCAGGTGCAGCAGTCTTGTGCAGGTGCAGCAGTCTTGTGCAGGTGCAGCAGTCTTGTGCAGGTGCAGCAGTCTTGTGCAGGTGCAGCAGTCTTGTGCAGGTGCAGCAGTCTTGTGCAGGTGCAGCAGTCTTGTGCAGGTGCAGCAGTCTTGTGCAGGTGCAGGTCAAACTGGGCTCAGCAGTCGTCCCAACTCAAGTCTGACGTCTGGAACCATTTCAGATTTAAAACAACAAAAGGACAAAGAGCCGGATAAAACCAAAGTGGTTTGTTAAATCTGTGAAGTTCTGTCTGTCAGTTCTTGTAGAAATACTACAAACATCAGAAACCACTTGACCAGTATCACGCTACGCTAACGTTAGCTTCCGACAACAAGCCGCCCGGAGCAAAACAAATGAAACTGAGGGAATCACTAACATGACCAGACGATTCTCCGCGGGTCATAACAATAAGAGGCCGTCGCAACTTTTGTCTGCAAAGATTTACGTACTCGGTCGAGCAAAACGAACGCTTCAAGCGGCGTGTTCATGCACTAGATCCACACTACGTTATGCAACGTAAACATCTGACATAAAGTTCTCTCCACGATGGACACGTGTGTGAAAGACGCCATCCAAACGACAATGTCCAATCTGCAGAGAGAGTATGACACCTGGACATCACGGTCAACGCAGTCGTACTGGACAGTGACGAGCCACACCGCTAATAATGTAGCTAATATGTTGACCGGGGCCGTACAGGAGTGGGTGGGGGGCCGTACAGGAGCGGGTGGGGGGCCGTACAGGAGCGGGGGGGCAGTGGTGAGGGAGAACGCTGCAGACAGTGGCTGGTGCAGTGGCT
The DNA here is from genome assembly GCF_026437365.1 of Eucyclogobius newberryi. Lineage (NCBI taxonomy): Eukaryota > Metazoa > Chordata > Actinopteri > Gobiiformes > Gobiidae > Eucyclogobius > Eucyclogobius newberryi. The sequence continues at coordinate 120,201 of NW_027315957.1, forward strand.
GATGCAGGTCACACTGAACTGAGCCTCACAAACGGCTCTAAAAACTACTTTGTTTAAAAATTGCACTTTTGAGACTTAAGACCGTTTTGTTACAGCTGAAGTTTAAACTGTCCAATTTACAAATTTGCACTTAAAACCTGTTTATGGTGAAAATTGTCATTATTTAAGAGCAGATTCAATCAAATTGAATTGTGATTAATCGATTCAGGACGTTATGAATCAAAATCGAATCAATTTAGGAAATTGGCCATGATCCCCAGCCCTAGTGTTAAACATCATGATCTCTGGTTTATATGATTCAGTATTTGTGCTCTTCATATCAAATAAAAGATAAAAGTACTTTAAATTGTTTTACATGCTAATAACCAGGTTTAAAACAACACATTTATCTTGTTCTTATGAAGCGGCAAAGCCGCGCGCGCTTGTGGGCCCCTGAAATTGCTGGGGGGCCCCTAACTTTTTGAGGTAGGGGGCCCCCCCTGGCCCCTAACTCTGAAAATCTATCTCTCAGCCTGTCTCCTGCCTCTTCTGTCTCTCCTGCCCCTGTCTCTTCGGTGTCTCTCTTGTCTCTCCTGCTCCTGTCTCTTCTGTCGCTCCCGTCTCTCCTGCTCCTGTCTCTCGTGTCTCTCCTGCTCCTGTCTCTGCTTCAGGCCTGTCCTCTGTCCTGTTTCAGCCCTGACAGACCCCAGTGGGACGGCGGCCCAGCAGGCTCTGCTCCAGCAGCAGCTCAGTGTTCTGGCCTACTCTCCGTATGAAGACTCCCCTCTGTTCAGGAACCCTCTGTCCGACCCCAAGAAGAAGGAGGAGGTGAGGTGTCCCTCTGAGCAGGAGCCAGGCCCTTGTTTAATCCAGAAGTCTTCATTTATGTGTATTAGCGCCGAGCTAAAGTATTTAGCCAATGGCTCCACATGAATAATTGATACTGGCTCCTGTTCTGAAGTGTCCACTTGTGGTCAGAATCTCTGCCCGCTGATGCCTCAACTGTGTTTGTAACTTCACCGTTTTATCTTTCAACTCAAATTCTCCTGTAGCGCCTGAAACCGACCAATCCAACGGCTCAAAAGGCCCTGACCACGCCCACTCACTACAAGCTGACTCCGCGCCCGGCCACCAGGGTGCGCCCCAAAGCCCTGACCTCGTCCGGGGCGTCAAAATCACAGCTGTTTGACGGACTGGACGACGACGAGCCAACGCTGTCCAACGGAGCCTTCGTCCCTAGGTAACGCCCCCACCCAACGCCACGCCCCGGGTGGGTCCGTCTCCTCTGGCCCCGGGTCGGGGTGTGTCCGTCTCCTCCGGCCCCGGGGGGTCGGGGTGGGTCCGTCTCCTCCGGCCCCGGGGGGTCGGGGTGGGTCCGTCTCCTCCGGCCCCGGGTCGGGGTGGGTCAGTCTCCTCTGGCCCCAGTTGGGTCTGTCCCTGGCCCCGGGTGGGTCTTCCGAGGGGCTCTTCACTGCCCTCTGCTGGTCTTTTCAGCTGGATTCTAATTAATTGTATCTTTATTTGTTTTGCAGGAAAAGCATAAAGAAGCTGGTGCTGAAAAACCTCAACAGTTCTCAGTACAGCAGCCCTTTGTCCAAAGAAACAGACGACCTGTTCTCGCCTCCAGAGTACCCCCAAAACGGCCACCGGTAAGAGTACCCCCAAAACGTTGCCTGACCAGCCGTTCCCAACACGTTTTGGCAAACTACTTATCTAAACTGTGTGGCTCTGGGGCTCGACTGCTGCGGTTCAATTTCTAGGGCGGAGTTTAGAGCGCCGTGTCACGAGCGCCGGGCGCCGTGTCACGAGCGCCGTGTCACGAGCGCCGTGTCACGAGCGCCGTGTCACGAGCGCCGTGTCACGAGCGCCGTGTGCCGTGTCACGAGCGCCGTGTCACGAGCGCCGTGTCACGAGCGCCGTGTCACGAGCGCCGGTCACGAGCGCCGGGTCACGAGCGCCGGGTCACGAGCGCCGGGTCACGAGCGCCGGGTCACGAGCGCCGTGTCACGAGCGCCGTGTCACGAGCGCCGTGTCACGAGCGCCGTGTCACGAGCGCCGTGTCACGTGCGCCGTGTCACGAGCGCCGTGTCACGAGCGCCGGGTCACGAGCGCCGTGTCACGTGCGCCGTGTCACGAGCGCCGTGTCACGTGCGCCGTGTCACGTGCGCCGTGTCACGAGCGCCGTGTCACGAGCGCCGTGTCACGAGCGCCGTGCGCCGTGTCACGAGCGCCGTGCGCCGTGTCCCGAGCGCCGTGTCCCGAGCGCCGGTCCCGAGCGCCGGTCACGAGCGCCGGTCACGAGCGCCGGTCACGAGCGCCGGTCACGAGCGCCGGGTCACGAGCGCCGGGTCACGAGCGCCGGTCACGAGCGCCGGGTCACGAGCGCCGGGTCACGAGCGCCGTGCGCCGGGTCACGAGCGCCGGGTCACGAGCGCCGGGTCACGAGCGCCGGGTCACGAGCGCCGTGTCACGAGCGCCGGGTCACGAGCGCCGGGTCACGAGCGCCGGGTCACGAGCGCCGGGTCACGTGCGCCGTGTCACGAGCGCCGTGTCACGAGCGCCGTGTCACGAGCGCCGTGTCACGAGCGCCGTGTCACGAGCGCCGTGTCACGAGCGCCGTGTCACGTGCGCCGTGTCACGAGCGCCGTGTCACGTGCGCCGTGTCACGAGCGCCGTGTCACGAGCGCCGTGTCACGTGCGCCGTGTCACGAGCGCCGTGTCACGAGCGCCGTGTCACGAGCGCCGTGTCACGTGCGCCGTGTCACGAGCGCCGTGTCACGTGCGCCGTGTCACGAGCGCCGTGCGCCGTGTCCCGAGCGCCGTGTCCCGAGCGCCGGTCACGAGCGCCGGTCACGAGCGCCGGGTCACGAGCGCCGGGTCACGAGCGCCGGGTCACGAGCGCCGGGTCACGAGCGCCGGGTCACGAGCGCCGGGTCACGAGCGCCGGGTCACGAGCGCCGGGTCACGAGCGCCGGGTCACGAGCGCCGTGTCACGAGCGCCGTGTCACGAGCGCCGTGTCACGAGCGCCGTGTCACGAGCGCCGTGTCACGAGCGCCGTGTCACGAGCGCCGTGTCACGAGCGCCGTGTCACGTGCGCCGTGTCACGAGCGCCGTGTCACGAGCGCCGTGTCACGAGCGCCGTGTCACGAGCGCCGTGTCACGAGCGCCGTGTCACGAGCGCCGTGTCACGTGCGCCGTGTCACGAGCGCCGTGTCACGAGCGCCGTGTCACGAGCGCCGTGTCACGTGCGCCGTGTCACGAGCGCCGTGCGCCGTGTCCCGAGCGCCGTGTCCCGAGCGCCGGTCACGAGCGCCGGGTCACGAGCGCCGGGTCACGAGCGCCGGGTCACGAGCGCCGTGTCACGAGCGCCGGGTCACGAGCGCCGGGTCACGAGCGCCGGGTCACGAGCGCCGTGTCACGAGCGCCGGGTCACGAGCGCCGTGTCACGAGCGCCGTGTCACGAGCGCCGTGTCACGAGCGCCGTGTCACGAGCGCCGTGTCACGAGCGCCGTGTCACGAGCGCCGTGTCACGTGCGCCGTGTCACGAGCGCCGTGTCACGAGCGCCGTGTCACGAGCGCCGTGTCACGTGCGCCGTGTCACGAGCGCCGTGTCACGTGCGCCGTGTCACGTGCGCCGTGTCACGTGCGCCGTGTCACGTGCGCCGTGTCACGAGCGCCGTGTCACGAGCGCCGTGTCACGAGCGCCGTGTCACGTGCGCCGTGTCACGAGCGCCGTGCGCCGTGTCCCGAGCGCCGTGTCCCGAGCGCCGTGTCCCGAGCGCCGGGTCACGAGCGCCGGGTCACGAGCGCCGGGTCACGAGCGCCGGGTCACGACGCCGGGTCACGAGCGCCGGGTCACGAGCGCCGGGTCACGAGCGCCGTGTCACGAGCGCCGTGTCACGAGCGCCGTGTCACGAGCGCCGTGTCACGAGCGCCGCGTCACGAGCGCCGCGTCACGTGCGCCGGGTCACGTGCGCCGCGTCACGAGCGCCGGGTCACGAGCGCCGGGTCACGAGCGCCGGGTCACGAGCGCCGCGTCACGAGCGCCGGGTCACGATCGCCGGGTCACGAGCCGGGGTCACGAGCCGGGTCCGCCATCTTGAATGTTTTGGAACGGGGGTGAAGAGCTACTTCCTTATCTCAGTGTGACGCGTTAAAATCTCCGTCTGGGATCGGTAAATTGTTCGGTAGATGGAATACCGACGATCTCATTGGCTATTGACGACTCCAGACCGAGTCCAGACCGAGACGCATTCGAAATTAATGTGGGCGGGGCTGGCGGGTCAGACAAGACAAAACAGTCACCGGTAAGACCTGGTTTGGGCTTGGATCAGTTTAGCGCTGGCTCAGGTCCGTCTTGTCCTGGTTTAGTCCTGTTTCCAGTGTCCCGTTCTTGAGCCTGACTTCAGTTGAACAGTGGTTTAATGTGCGTCTGTGTTCAGCACGGCGGAGGAGGAAGCGTCTCGGGAGCTGGCGGCCTCTCGCCCGGAGGACGATCCAGAGGTGACCCAGTTTTACGTGAACCCCATCGCCAAACCCATCCCCCAGACCCGAGCCCAGACCAACCTGCAGGACACCATCAGCGACATGAACATGCACAAGACCTCCAAGACCAGCCTCGAGGTGAGCAAGGAGCCACGGAGAGCCGGGTGTGGACCTGACCTCGCCATGATTGACGGCTGTGTGTGTTTGACAGCTGAGCAGTGAGGACGTGTCTGCGTCTCTGGGGGAGGAGTCTCTTCAGGACGACCGTGAGGACGAGCAGTTGGAGCTTCAGCCGCTACATCCTGCAGGTACCGGCTTCATCCTTCTGAACTCGACACTCAAATCACCTTCAACTGTGTTTTACATCAGGTCTTCAGGGCTGGCTTTTGTTTATTCCCTCATGGCAGACTTTTAGATAGGATTCAAAAACACCCTGTCCAAATAATTTTGTCCCAAAAAGAACTTTAAAATTGTGCGCGCGCCTGTGGCGCGGAGACCGAATACGGAAGGCCAAAATTATGATCACACTCCGCCACTTAGAGCAGCGTATCACACCGTATTTTCCGATGCTTTTACTAAATAAAGCAGCGCTTTTAGCGCCGTCTGACGTGTGCCGTTAACGAGCGCCGTAGTCTGCGTTCTCTTAATTTACGCCATACGCCGCTCCTATTGTGGCGGAGTGTGATCATATTGTCGCCGTGGGCGGCGCGAGCAGAAAAGCTACACTACGGCGCTAGCACGGGCGGTGATCTGGTGAACAGGTGTGATCTGGTAAACAGGTGTGATCTGGTCAACAGGTGTGAACAGGTGTGAACAGGTGTGATCTGGTGAACAGGTGTGATCTGGTGAACAGGTGTGAACAGGTGTGAACAGGTGTGATCTGGTGAACAGGTGTGATCTGGTCAACAGGTGTGAACAGGTGTGATCTGGTCAACAGGTGTGAACAGGTGTGATCTGGTCAACAGGTGTGAACAGGTGTGAACAGGTGTGATCTGGTCAACAGGTGTGAACAGGTGTGATCTGGTGAACAGGTGTGATCTGGTGTGATCTGGTGAACAGGTGTGATCTGGTGAACAGGTGTGAACAGGTGTGATCTGGTCAACAGGTGTGAACAGGTGTGATCTGGTCAACAGGTGTGAACAGGTGTGATCTGGTCAACAGGTGTGAACAGGTGTGATCTGGTCAACAGGTGTGAACAGGTGTGATTTGGTCAACAGGTGTGAACAGGTGTGATCTGGTCAACATTTGGGACCAGAATGGAAGTCGTCTACGTTAGCGTTTTACCTTGTTTCGGCGATCTTCGTCAATTTAATGAGGTTTTGATGAAATTCTGTCAAAGTGCGCGAAATAACGCGTAGCTTCGGGATTCTTCAGACCACGGCTCGGCAGCAAATCGGAGCCAAGCGCACAAATTTCGTCGACCAATCAGCGCGCAGCATGCAAATTTTCACTTGTAAACAGTAAACTGTCATGGCGCGGGCCGTGGCGGACGATCGTCAAACGCTTCCCAGCCCGATATAATGATGATATTTCCTTTTCTAAAAAGTATTAATAAAAATGACCCCGTCCTTGCCCTCAAATGCCCGTCCATATGTCCAATATGTCCAAAATACAGGAAGACGGGCCTCTAGCTAAAAGCATGCCTCATGGTCATTCCCTCTGCTGCCAGTAGCTGGAACGCAACACAAATCCTGATGAGGGAATGCCTGACTGACGAGATGTAGAGGTCCATCAGATTGAAAATGTCCAGAACTTCTCGACTTCTTACACGGGGTCCCGTCTAAAACCTTAGATCCTTTTCTACGGTGACCTCTGCTGGACAAATGAGGGATTACGTGGACGTGCCTGACCGTTTGCCCCGTTTCATGGCAGGTCTGGTGCTGAACCGCGTTGGCTACTACACCCTCCCGTCTCTGGAGGTTCTGGCCGAGATGGTGGACACCAACGGGGACTGCATCGTGGAGAACTTCACCGTGGGCAGGAGAGGTACAAACGTTGGTGTCTTCTCGGTCACATGTTTGTGATTTGACCATTAATAGACCTTCATTTGGAATTGCCTGGACTCGGGCAGGAAGTCTTAAGCCCAAACCCATAAGTGATTAGAACATCTACTGCTGTGTGTGTTTTACATTTGAAAGTGTGTGTTGTGTGTTTTACATTTGAAAGTGTGTGTTGTGTGTTTTACATTTGAAAGTGTGTGTTGTGTGTTTTACATTTGAAAGTGTGTGTTGTGTGTTTTACATTTGAAAGTGTGTGTTGTGTGTTTTACATTTGAAAGTGTGTGTTGTGTGTTTTACATTTGAAAGTGTGTGTTGTGTGTTTTACATTTGAAAGTGTGTGTTGTGTGTTTTACATTTGAAAGTGTGTGTTGTGTGTTTTACATTTGAAAGTGTGTGTTGTGTGTTTTACATTTGAAAGTGTGTGTTGTGTGTTTTACATTTGAAAGTGTGTGTTGTGTGTTTTACATTTGAAAGTGTGTGTTGTGTGTTTTACATTTGAAAGTGTGTGTTGTGTGTTTTACATTTGAAAGTGTGTGTTGTGTGTTTTACATTTGAAAGTGTGTGTTGTGTGTTTTACATTTGAAAGTGTGTGTTGTGTGTTTTACATTTGAAAGTGTGTGTTGTGTGTTTTACATTTGAAAGTGTGTGTTGTGTGTTTTACATTTGAAAGTGTGTGTTGTGTGTTTTACATTTGAAAGTGTGTGTTGTGTGTTTTACATTTGAAAGTGTGTGTTGTGTGTTTTACATTTGAAAGTGTGTGTTGTGTGTTTTACATTTGAAAGTGTGTGTTGTGTGTTTTACATTTGAAAGTGTGTGTTGTGTGTTTTGCAGGTTACGGCTCGGTGTTCTTCCCTGGACAGGTGAACGTGGCTGGACTGAACCTCGACGAAATCGTCCACTTCAGACGGAAAGAAGTGATTGTTTATCCAGACGACAGGAGCAAACCTGCAGAGGGACAGGGCCTGAACAGGTGCGACCTCGACCCTGACACATGAAGCTGTGTTCACTGTGATCCTTAAAGCCCTGATGCGCCCCCTGCAGGCGAGCCGAGGTGACGCTGGACGGAGTGTGGCCCAACGATAAGACGGCGTGTTCTCAGATCCGCAGCCCCGAGCGTCTCACTGAGATGAACTACGAGGGCCGCCTGGAGAAGGCGTCCCGCAGACAAGGGGCCCGCTTCCTGGAGTACAGACCTGAGACCGGCTCCTGGGTCTTTGAGGTGAGCGCGCTTTCCCCATCTGTGACTCGTTTGTAGCGTGTCCGTAACCTGCTCTCCCGTCTGTAGCGTGTCTGTAGCGTGTCTGTAACCTGCTCTCCCGTCTGTAGCGTGTCCGTAACGCGTCTGTAGCGTGTCTGTAACCTGCTCTCCCATCTGTAGCGTGTCTGTAACCTGCTCTCCCGTCTGTAGCGTGTCTAACGCGTCTGTAGCGTGTCTGTAGCGTGTCCGTAACCTGCTCTCCCGTCTGTAGCGTGTCCGTAACGCGTCTGTAGCGTGTCTGTAACCTGCTCTCCCGTCTGTAGCGTGCCCGTAACCTGCTCTCCCGTCTGTAGCGTGTCTGTAACGCGTCTGTAGCGTGTCTGTAACCTGCTCTCCCGTCTGTAGCGTGTCTAACGCGTCTGTAGCGTGTCTGTAACCTGCTCTCCCGTCTGTAGCGTGTCTGTAACGCGTCTGTAGCGTGTCTGTAACCTGCTCTCCCGTCTGTAGCGTGTCTAACGCGTCTGTAGCGTGTCTGTAACCTGCTCTCCCGTCTGTAGCGTGTCTGTAACCTGCTCTCCCGTCTGTAGCGTGTCCGTAACGCGTCTGTAGCGTGTCTGTAACCTGCTCTCCCATCTGTAGCGTGTCTGTAACCTGCTCTCCCGTCTGTAGCGTGCCCGTAACCTGCTCTCCCGTCTGTAGCGTGTCTGTAGCGTGTCTGTAACCTGCTCTCCCGTCTGTAACGCGTCTGTAGCGTGTCTGTAACCTGCTCTCCCGTCTGTAGCGTGTCTAACGCGTCTGTAGCGTGTCTGTAACCTGCTCTCCCGTCTGTAGCGTGTCTGTAACGCGTCTGTAGCGTGTCTGTAACCTGCTCTCCCGTCTGTAGCGTGTCTAACGCGTCTGTAGCGTGTCTGTAACCTGCTCTCCCGTCTGTAGCGTGTCTGTAACCTGCTCTCCCGTCTGTAGCGTGTCTAGCGTGTCTGTAACCTGCTCTCCCGTCTGTAGCGTGTCCGTAACGCGTCTGTAGCGTGTCTGTAACCTGCTCTCCCGTCTGTAGCGTGTCTGTAACCTGCTCTCCCGTCTGTAGCGTGTCTGTAACCTGCTCTCCCGTCTGTAGCCTGTCTCTAACCTGCTCTCCCGTCTGTAGCGTGTCTGTAACGCGTCTGTAGCGTGTCTGTAACCTGCTCTCCCGTCTGTAGCGTGTCCGTAACGCGTCTGTAGCGTGTCTGTAACGCGTCTGTAGCGTGACTGTAACCTGCTCTCCCGTCTGTAGCGTGTCTGTAACGCGTCTGTAGCGTGTCTGTAACCTGCTCTCCCGTCTGTAGCGTGTCTGTGACTCGTCTGTAACCTGCTTTCCTGTCTGTAACCTGCTCTCTCGTCTGTCGCGTGTCTGTAACCTGCTCTCCCGTGTGTAACGTGTCTGTAACCTGCTCTCCCGTCTGTAGCGTGTCCGTAACGCGTCTGTAGCGTGTCCGTAACCTGCTCTCCCCTCTGTAGCGTGTCCGTAACCTGCTCTCCCGTCTGTAGCGTGTCTGTAGCGTGTCCGTAACCTGCTCTCCCGTCTGTAGCGTGTCCGTAACGCGTCTGTAGCGTGTCTGTAACCTGCTCTCCCCTCTGTAGCGTGTCTGTAACCTGCTCTCCCGTCTGTAGCGTGCCCGTAACCTGCTCTCCCGTCTGTAGCGTGTCTAACGCGTCTGTAGCGTGTCTGTAACCTGCTCTCCCGTCTGTAGCGTGTCCGTAACGCGTCTGTAGCGTGTCTGTAACCTGCTCTCCCGTCTGTAGCGTGTCTGTAACCTGCTCTCCCGTCTGTAGCGTGTCCGTAACGCGTCTGTAGCGTGTCTGTAACCTGCTCTCCCGTCTGTAGCGTGTCTGTAACCTGCTCTCCCGTCTGTAGCGTGTCTGTAACCTGCTCTCCCGTCTTTAGCGTGACTGTAACCTGCTCTCCCGTCTGTAGCGTGTCTGTGACTCGTCTGTAACCTGCTTTCCTGTCTGTAACCTGCTCTCCCGTGTGTAACGTGTCTGTAACCTGCTCTCCCGTCTGTAGCGTGTCCGTAACGCGTCTGTAGCGTGTCTGTAACCTGCTCTCCCGTCTGTAGCGTGTCTGTAACCTGCTCTCCCGTCTGTAGCGTGTCTGTAACCTGCTCTCCCGTGTGTAACTTGTCTGTAACCTGCTCTCCCGTCTGTAGCGTGTCCGTAACGCGTCTGTAGCGTGTCTGTAACCTGCTCTCCCGTCTGTAGCGTGTCCGTAACGCGTCTGTAGCGTGTCTGTAACCTGCTCTCCCCTCTGTAGCGTGTCTGTAACCTGCTCTCCCGTCTGTAGCGTGTCTGTAACCTGCTCTCCCGTCTGTAGCGTGTCTGTAACCTGCTCTCCCGTCTGTAGCGTGTCTGTAACCTGCTCTCCCGTCTGTAGCGTGTCCGTAACGCGTCTAGCGTGTCTGTAACCTGCTCTCCCGTCTGTAGCGTGTCTGTAACCTGCTCTCCCGTCTGTAGCGTGTCTGTAACCTGCTCTCCCGTCTGTAGCGTGTCTGTAACCTGCTCTCCCGTCTGTAGCGTGTCTGTAACCTGCTCTCCCGTCTGTAGCGTGTCCGTAACGCGTCTAGCGTGTCTGTAACCTGCTCTCCCGTCTGTAGCGTGTCTGTAACCTGCTCTCCCGTCTGTAGCGTGTCTGTAACCTGCTCTCCCGTCTGTAGCGTGTCTGTAACCTGCTCTCCCGTCTGTAGCGTGTCTGTAACCTGCTCTCCCGTCTTTAGCGTGTCCGTAACCTGCTCTCCCGTCTGTAGCGTGTCTATAACGCGTCTGTAGCGTGTCTGTAAACTGCTCTCCCGTCTGTAGCGTGTCCGTAACCTGCTCTCCCGTCTGTAGCGTGTCCGTAACCTGCTCTCCCGTCTGTAGCGTGTCTGTAACCTGCTCTCCCGTCTGTAGCGTGTCTGTAACCTGCTCTCCCGTCTGTAGCCTGTCTGTAACCTGCTCTCCCGTCTGTAGCGTGTTTGTAACTCTTCTGTAGCCTGTCTGTAACTCGTCTGTAGCGTGTCTAACTCGTCTGTAGCGTGTCTGTAGCATGTCTGTAACTCGTCTGTAGCGTGTCTAACTCGTCTGTGGCGTGTCTGTAACTCGTCTGTAGCATGTCTAACTCGTCTGTAGCATGTCTGTAACTCGTCTGTAGCGTGTCTGTAACTCGTCTGTAGCGTGTCTGTAACTCGTCTGTAGCGTGTCTGTAGCGTGTCTGTAACTCTGTAGCGTGTCTGTAACTCGTCTGTGGCGTGTCTAACTCGTCTGTGGCGTGTCTGTAACTCGTCTGTGGCGTGTCTGTAGCATGTCTAACTCGTCTGTAGCGTGTCTAACTCGTCTGTAGCGTGTCTAACTCGTCTGTAGCGTGTCTGTAACTCGTCTGTAGCGTGTCTGTAACTCGTCTGTGGCGTGTCTGTAACTCGTCTGTGGCGTGTCTGTAGCATGTCTAACTCGTCTGTAGCGTGTCTAACTCGTCTGTAGCGTGTCTGTAACTCGTCTGTAGCGTGTCTGTAACTCGTCTGTGGCGTGTCTGTAACTCGTCTGTGGCGTGTCTGTAGCATGTCTAACTCGTCTGTAGCGTGTCTGTAACTCGTCTGTAGCGTGTCTGTAACTCGTCTGTAGCGTGTCTGTAACTCGCAGTAGCACGTCTGTAACGTGTCTGTAACTCGTCTAACGTGTCTGTAGCCTATCTGTAACTCGTCTGTAACGTGTCTGTAACTCGTCTGTAGCGTGTCTGTAACGTGTCTGTAACGTGTCTGTAACTCGTCTGTAGCGTGTCTGTAACTCGCAGTAGCACGTCTGTAACGTGTCTAACTCGTCTGTAACGTGTCTGTAACTCGTCTGTAACTCGTCTGTAGCGTGTCTGTAACTCGCAGTAGCACGTCTGTAACGTGTCTGTAACTCGTCTGTAACTCGTCTGTAGCGTGTCTGTAACTCGCAGTAGCACGTCTGTAACGTGTCTAACTCGTCTGTAACGTGTCTGTAACGTGTCTGTAACTCGTCTGTAGCGTGTCTGTAACTCGCAGTAGCACGTCTGTAACTCGTCTGTAGCGTGTCTGTAACTCGCAGTAGCACGTCTGTAACGTGTCTAACTCGTCTGTAACGTGTCTGTAACTCGTCTGTAGCGTGTCTGTAACTCGCAGTAGCACGTCTGTAACGTGTCTGTAACTCGTCTGTAGCGTGTCTGTAACTCGCAGTAGCACGTCTGTAACGTGTCTATAACGTGTCTGTAACTCGTCTGTAACTCGTCTGTAACCTGCTCTCCCGTCTCCCTTTCGCAGGTCTCTCACTTTTCGAAGTACGGGCTGCAGGACTCGGACGAGGAAGACGACGTCCCGGAAGTCGACCCAAAGAAACTCAACACTATTGTTCCTCCTGCGGGGCAGGGGGCGGGGCAGGGGGCGGGGCAGGGGGCGGGGCAGCAGCAGGGAGCGCCACCAACCCAGGTCTGTATCACTGCATATGACCCAAAACACCATGAACAATGTACTCTCTTTGAACTGTTCATGAATCCTGTTTACGAGCTCCTCTCAGCCCTGAGTCTGATGTTTGTTCTCCTCCTCTCAGCCCTGAGTCTGATGTTTGTTCTCCTCCTCTCAGCCCTGAGTCTGATGTTTGTTCTCCTCCTCTCAGCCCTGAGTCTGATGTTTGTTCTCCTCCTCTCAGCCCTGAGTCTGATGTTTGTTCTCCTCCTCTCAGCCCTGAGTCTGATGTTTGTTCTCCTCCTCTCAGCCCTGAGTCTGATGTTTGTTCTCCTCCTCTCAGCCCTGAGTCTGATGTTTGTTCTCCTCCTCTCAGCCCTGAGTCTGATGTTTGTTCTCCTCCTCTCAGCCCTGAGTCTGATGTTTGTTCTCCTCCTCTCAGCCCTCGGTGGTTCTGATGTTTGTTCTCCTCCTCTCAGCCCTCGGTGGTTCTGATGTTTGTTCTCCTCCTCTCAGCCCTCGGTGGTTCTGGAGCCCTCCGCCTCTTCACCTCCGGAGCTGGACAGCGACATGGCCGACATCACTCAGCCCCTCCCCTCGGAAAGTCCGGACGAGCGTGACATGTGCAGCGGAGACGTCGGCCAATCGGAGCACGCAGCCATCTCAGGCTCCGCCCACATCGCCACCTCCCTGGGAATCAACCCTCACACTCTGCAGGTGAACGAGGAACGAGGAGGAGGCTGTTTTCATTGTTGCGGGCTTTGTTTTGGGCCTTTATCTGGGTTGTGATTGGTCGCTGCTCCGCGTCTGCTGCAAAAAAGTTCAGCGACTCCCGCGGATACACGGGAGTCGCTGAACACGGATACACGCACACGGATACACGCACACGGATACACGCACACGGATACACGCACACGGATACACACACACGGATACACGCACACGGATACACGCACACGGATACACGCACACGGATACACGCACACGGATACACACACACGGATACACACACACGGATACACGCACACGGATACACGCACACGGATACATGCCCGCGCGCGTACAGGCTTTTAGCTAGGATTTGAAAACACCCCGTCCAACCGGGGGCTTAAAAAATGTTTGCTCGCGGGAAGGCTATGGAAGGCTATGGAAGGCTATGGAAGGCTATGGAAGGCTATGGAAGGCTATGGAAGGCTATGGAAGGCCATGGAAGGCCATGGAAGGCCATGGAAAGCCATGGAAAGCCAATATGTTTATCACCGCCTTTTTTTCGACGCTTTTACAAAATAAAGCGGCGCTTTTAACGCGGAGGCGACTACACGGCGTTCTAGAGCAGCGCCCGCACGCCTCTCGTATCATATTGACTTTCCATACTCTCGCGCCGCCTGAGCTTCGGCATTTTCCAGACCACGGCTCGGAAGCCAATCAGAGCCAAGCACACAAACTTTGTCGACCAATCAGCGCGCAGCATGCAAATTTTCACTTGTAAACAGTGAGCTGTCATGGCGCGGACCGCGTGGGACAATCGTCAAACGCTTCCCGGCCCGATATAATGATGATATTCACTTTTCTAAAATGTAATCATAAAAATTACACCGTCCTTGCCCTCGAAAATGTCCGTCCTCATGTCGAGATATCCCGTCCAAAAGACGGGAAGACTGCCATCTAGCTAAAAGCCTGCGCGCGGAACTTTCTTCAAATGATGGACTTTCTGAATGTGCTGCGAGGTTGTCAGACCCTCACAATGAGCGTTATTTATCAACGCTTGGTGTGATTGGACCCAGACCCGTGCTCCCGCCCAAAGCCATGTTGCAGCCAGTGACCGTAACACGCTACCCGGACATATACAATCACCTGATCAACAAATGGTCTTCGTACACGGCTGAAGCACTGACAAGTTACAAGAGCTTGGTGTTGGAGTTCCAGCTTCGTGGCTGGAACTCTATCTGAAAACGCCGTCTTCATCAACTTGTCCACACGTGATCATCAGCAAAGTCAGCCATTTCAATTCAGCCTCCCGTCAGCACGAGCTGCTGAAATCATATTTCTACTGCCACCAAAAGTGTGCAAAATACATGTTAACTGGTGTAGTAGCAGAGGCAAAAATACATAATGCACGTAAACACAAGTAGCACTTAACACGCCAGAAAGATCGAAGATTTGGGCTGATATTAAAGTCATCCTGGACCCAAGATGGGTCAATCTTGCAGTGCAATTGGATGAACCAATTGAGTTTCTTTCTGCAGAATCAAATCAAATCAAATCAATTTATTTTTGTAAGGCCCAAAATCACAACAACAGTTGCCTCTGAGGGCCACAGGGAGAAATGAATCAACAATGTCTGTGGTGGCGATGAAGTCAGACAATGTCTGTGGTGGCGATGAAGTCAGACAATGTCTGTGGTGGCGAGGGACGATGTCCCAGGGTCCTCTGTCCTTAGACTCTCCTTCTCGGCCAGGAAAAACTACAAAAAAAAAAAAAAAAGCGTAGAAACCTGGAGGAGTTCCAGTGAAGGAGAGATCCGACTCTCACAGACGGACAGACGGACACGAGGAGACTGGAGCTGGACCCACTCTTCAGGCAGAAGAGGGACCGTCGGAGGCGAGCTGGACCCACTCTTCAGGCAGACGAGGGACCGACTGAGGCGAACTGGAGCCACTCTTCAGGCAGATGAGGGACCGTCCACACAGGGCAGGGACCACTTCACCAGGGGAGGGGCATCTGGGTCCACAGGTCCTCAGAAGTGAGAGAAAGAAAAGAAGGCGGTGAACAGTTTGCAAGTGGAATCAAAAAATAAATATTGTTTGATAGCATAAGTAGTCAGAAGAAGAAGAGGATAGTGCTCAAGCTGTCATACTTCCCCCAGCACAGTTACTCCTAGGGCAGCGTAGCTAAAGCTGTGGGTTTATCTTTATGTTCCTAACTACTCTGACCATAAGCGATTTCGAAGAGGAACGTTTTAAGCCTGGACTTAAATGAAGAGACTGTGTCAGCATATTTAACATGGGTCGGGAGCTGATTCCATAACACAGGAGCTTGGTAGCTAAACGCTCTACCTCCTACAGTACTTTTAGAGACTCTTGGCACCACCAGAAGGCCAGCATTCTGAGAGCGAAGAGCTCTGTTTGGATGATATGGTTCTATAGCATCTTTGAGGTAGGATGGGGCCATGTCATTTATGGCTTTGTAGGTCAAGAGTAGAATTTTGAATTTGATTCTAGACTCGACGGGGAGCCAGTGAAGAGACTCCAGCACTGGCGTAATGTGCTCTCTTCTTTTTGTTCCTGTTAGTAATCTTGCTGCTGCATTTTGAACCAGTTGAAAGCTTTTTATGGAGCTTTTAGGACCTGCTGCAAGCAGGGAGTTACAGTAGTCTAATCTAGTCGTTACAAATGCATGGATAAGTTTTTCGGCATCACTTTTAGGCAGGATTCTTCTGATTTTGGCTCTTGTTGCGCAAATGGAAATAGGCTGTTTTACAAGCTTGATTTATATGAGCTTTAAATGAGAGCTCCTGGTCAAATAAGACTCCAAGGTTTCTTACAGTAGAACTAGAGGCTACACTAACATTGTCCAGTGTGACTATCTGCTCAGATAGAGCGTCTCGTAGATGCTTAGGGCCAAGCACAATGACCTCGTTTTTTTCAGGGTTAAGAAGCAGGTAGTTTAGTGTCATCCAGGTTTTTATCTCCTTCACACAAGTACTAAGTCTGTCTACTTGATCGCTCTGATCAGGTTTCATTGATAAATACAGCTGAGTGTCATCTGCATAGCAGTGGAAGTTAATGTCATGCTTTCTGATAATGTTGCCTAATGGTAGCATATAAAGAGTAAACAGAATTGGACCGAGTACCGAACCCTGTGGCACACCGTAAATTACTTTAGAGCTTGGTGAGGAGCTCTGGTTTACATTAACAAATTGGAACCTATCAGATAGATAGGATTTAAACCAGCTGAGGGCTGTTCCTCCAACACCTACATCACATTCTAACCTCTGCAGTAGAATGTTGTGGTCGATGGTGTCAAACGCTGCGCTGAGGTCCAACAGAACCAGGATTGAGACCAGTCCATCGTCAGCGGCTAATAACAAATCATTTGTGACTTTAACTAGTGCAGTTTCAGTGCTGTGGTGGGCTCTGAACCCTGACTGGAAAACTTCAAATAAGTTATTGTCCTGCAGGTGGCGACAAAGCTGTTTTACTACAACTTTTTCAAGGATTTTAGAGACGAAGGGAAGATTATAAATAGGTCTGTAGTTTACCAATAGGTCGGGATCTAGATTAGGCTTTTTCAGAAGAGGTTTAATGACTGCATGTTTGAAGGACTGTGGAACATAGCCACTTTGGAGTGAAGTATTTATTATATTAAGAATAGGGTCTATAATTAGGGGGAGAATGTCTTTGAGGAGCTTGGAATGGGGTCTAGGACACAAGTTGAGCTTTTAGAGGACATAATGGCTGAAGTTATCTCTGCTTGATCAACAGCTGTGAACCTTTCTAGGTTTACAGGTGGATTTATATGGGACGTTAGATTTACAGCTTGGGCTAGTTCAGGGCTAATAGCGGGGGTAATTTCATCTAATTTATCTCTGATTGTTTTTATTTTATTATTAAAAAATAGGAGGAAATCATCAGAGCTAAGTGTAGCTGGGATTGAGGGCTCTACTGCACTGTGACAGTTTGTTAGCCTAGCTACAGTGCTGAAAAGGAATTTAGTGTTACTTTTGTTGACTTCTATTAGATTTGAATAATATCTGGTTTGGGCCTTACGCAGAGCCTGCTTATAGGACAGCAGGCAACTTTTCCATGCTTTTAGGGATTCTTCGGTGTGAGAGCGACGAAATAATCCCTCTAACTTTCTAACTCTTTGTTTATGTGAACGCAGTTCTTGGTTGTACCATGGGGAGGCGCGCTTTGGCCTAATGACCTTCTGTTTTAACGGCGCGACAACGTCAAGAGCAGACTTCAGAGAATTCATGGTCAAGTCGACACATTGATCACTTAAACTGGGACTAAAACTGTTCTCAGCAGGATCACATGACGCGATCACATGACATGATCACATGACATGATCGCATGACGTGATCACATGACGTGATCACATGACGTGATCACATGACATGATCACATGACATGATCACATGACATGTCACTGAATATTGGCTCTATTATTTCTTTGAATTTTGAGATAGATTTTTCAGATATTGTCCTTTTCATTATAACTTTATTTTGTGGGACTGGATGATCTTTAAGAATAAACTGAAAGGTAATTAGGAAATGATCTGACAATATAGAGTTTTGAGGGAGGACAATGAGGTCACTAATCTCTGTTCCATACGTTAGGACAAGATCCAGAGTGTTCTTGTGAGTGTGAGTCGGTTTATTTACATTCTGAGTGAAACCAATGCTGTCTAACAAGGCGCTGAAGGCATTACTGAGAGAGTCATCACTCATGTTCACGTGGATATTAAAGTCTCCAACTATAACTATTTTATCCCAGGCTAACACTAAGTTTGATATAAAGTCAGAAAACTCTGTTAAAAACTCTGAATAGGGACCAGGAGGTCGGTAGATAACTATGAACAAAACTCTTTTTTGGTTTTTCATATTTGGACATGTGATTGACAGCATAAGGCTTTCAAATGAGTGAAATGCATTGTTAGTTTTAGGGCTCATGAGTCGCTTGAGTGTGAGATCACTGCCACACCACCACCTCGGCCTGTGCTCCTGGCAGTCTGAAAGTTAACATGGGTGGGTGGGGTTAACATGGATGGGTGGGGTTAACATGGGTGGGTGGGGTTAACATGGGTGGGTGGGGTTAACATGGGTGGGTGGGGTTAACATGGGTGGGTGGGGTTAACATGGATGGGTGGGGTGGACTCATTTAGTCTGACGTAGTCGTCTTGTTGAAGCCACGTTTCAGTTAGAGCTAGAAGATCTATGTTATAGTCACTAATTAATTCATTAACTAAGAGCGATTTGGAGGAAATTGCTCTAATGTTTAGCAGTCCACATTTTACGTGTTTATTCATTTGTGTATTTGTGTCATTTGTGATTGTTATTTTCCTTAAGTTATTTGGTCTGACGCCTGAAATATTTTTTCTGAGATGTGACTTTTTGGCATTATTTGTACGAGGGACACGAGGGACACACACAGTCTCTATCTGTCTTGAATCTGAACACTTCACATGTAACAGAACGGGCGAGAGTTCGGCGACAGAGGAGCGTCTTGAACTGCTGCTCTGCACCTGGGGCTCATCCCTAGATGGTCACTGCAGAATCCAGTAGCTACACGGAAAAAGACAAGTGGACAAAAGACAAGTGGACAAAAGACAAGTGGACAAAAGACAAGTGGACAAAAGACAAGTGGACAAAAGACAAGTGGACAAAAGACAAGTGGACAAAAGACAAGTGGACAAAAGACAAGTGGACAAAAGACAAGTGGACAAAAACAGAACGAGTTGATAAAGATGATGAACCTTCCAGATATGAAATGTTCACTACACAATCGTGTTGTGGCGTCGTGTCCAGTGCTGCCGTTTTTTGGCTGCTCGTCATTTTCACCGTTTCTCCGTGTTTGTCTGGATTCTGTAGAAGGAAACTCCGTCTGTTGTTTCCTGATGATTGGTGCATCCAATTGCACTGGAAGATTGACCCATCTTGGGTCCAGGATGACAACATCAGCCCAAACCTGCAATCTTTCTGGCGTGTGTACGTGCGTGCTCGTCTTTCTTGCCGTCCACAACAGTGGAGCCACGTGACGTCACTGCACGTCCTCAATAGAGACGGCAGCGTCATGCTCTTCACAGAGACGTGGTTAACACCAGAAATGCCGGACTTGATCATTGTTTTGGAACACTTTCATCTGCTGCGTGCTGATTGGACGAGGGAGAGCGGGAAGAAGAGGGGAGACGGCCTGGCTGTGTTTGTAAAGAGAGCTACTGCAAATCTTACCATTTTACGGTGAAGGAGCAGCTGTGCAACAAAGACATTGAACTGTTGGCTGTTGGCATGAGGCCATATTATCTGCCCCGGGAGTTCTCACATGTGATTGCTTTATATGTGGCCCCCTCTGCTAGTGCATGTGGCCCCCTCTGCTAGTGCATGTGGCCCCCTCTGCTAGTGCATGTGGCCCCCTCTGCTAGTGTATAGGGCCACATAAACTGCTAGTGTATAGGGCCACATAAACTGCTAGTGTATAGGGCCACATAAACTGCTAGTGTATAGGGCCACATAAACTGCTAGTGTATGGGGCCACAAACTGCTAGTGTATGGGGCCACAAACTGCTAGTGTATGGGGCCACATAAACTGCTAGTGTATAGGGCCACATAAACTGCTAGTGTATGGGGCCACATAAACTGCTAGTGTATGGGGCCACATAAACTGCTAGTGTATGGGGCCACACAAACTGCTAGTGTATGGGGCCACATAAACTGCTAGTGTATGGGGCCACATAAACTGCTAGTGTATGGGGCCACATAAACTGCTAGTGTATGGGGCCACATAAACTGCTAGTGTATGGGGCCACATAAACTGCTAGTGTATGGGGCCACATAAACTGCTAGTGTATGGGGCCACACAAACTGCTAGTGTATGGGGCCACATAAACTGCTAGTGTATGGGGCCACACAAACTGCTAGTGTATGGGGCCACACAAACTGCTAGTGTATGGGGCCACATAAACTGCTAGTGTATGGGGCCACATAAACTGCTAGTGTATGGGGCCACATAAACTGCTAGTGTATGGGGCCACATAAACTGCTAGTGTATGGGGCCACATAAACTGCTAGTGTATGGGGCCACATAAACTGCTAGTGTATGGGGCCACATAAACTGCTAGTGTATGGGGCCACATAAACTGCTAGTGTATGGGGCCACACAAACTGCTAGTGTATGGGGCCACACAAACTGCTAGTGTATGGGGCCACATAAACTGCTAGTGTATGGGGCCACATAAACTGCTAGTGTATGGGGCCACATAAACTGCTAGTGTATGGGGCCACATAAACTGCTAGTGTATGGGGCCACATAAACTGCTAGTGTATGGGGCCACATAAACTGCTAGTGTATGGGGCCACATAAACTGCTAGTGTATGGGGCCACATAAACTGCTAGTGCATGGGGCCACATAAACTGCTAGTGCATGTGGCCCCCTCTGCTAGTGCATGTGGCTGCTAGTGCATGTGGCCCCCTCTGCTAGTGCATGTGGCCCCCTCTGCTAGTGTATGTGGCTGCTAGTGCATGTGGCCCCCTCTGCTAGTACATGTGGCCCCCTCTGCTAGTGCATGTGGCCCCCTCTGCTAGTGTATGTGGCTGCTAGTGCATGCGGCCCCCTCTGCTAGATTATGTGGCCCCCTCTGCTCATGCTGACAATGCTTGTGAAGCACTTCTCTCCTGCAGCAGGTCAGACACAGCATCCACAGGCGCTCTTCCTCGTCTCGGGTGACTTTAACCACGCTTCTTCCTCTTCTGTTCTGCCACATACACCCAGTATGTTACCTGCCCCACTAGAGACAATAGAACATTGGACTTGTTCTTTGCCAGCACAAGGAGGCTCCTCCCCCCTCCCTCCCCTGGTCAGCTCGGACCACACCCATGTACATCTGAGGCCTGTGTATGAACCCATGGTGCACAGGCAGCCTGTGTTGCCCCGTGTGGTGAGGAGGTGCTCTGCTGAGAGCGAGGAGGCTCTGAGGGACTGCTTCAGCAGCACTGTCTGGACTGAGCTCTATGGCCCACATGGGGAGGACATCAGCACCATCACAGAGCATCAGGACATCAGCACCATCACAGAGCATCACGGACTACATCAACTTCTGTTTAGAGAACATTGTTCCCTCCGGACGGTGTTTTTCAAACAACAAGCCGTGGATTAACCGTGAACTGAAGGCTCTGCTGAAGGAGAAGAAGATCCTTCAGGTCAGGGAACAAGGAGGAGCTGAGGACTGTGAGGAGGAGCTGAGGAGGAAGCTACAAGAGGAGGAGCAGCTGCAGCAGAAGAACATTCAGGGAGTGGGAGGAGCCTGAAAACCATCTCAGGCTTCAAAGTTCTTTCATCTCTCCAGCGCCTTCAACACCATCAGCTCCTGAGGGACAAGCTGGAGACGGCTGGTGTGGAGTACGACCTGCAGATTGGATCCTGGACGACCTCACAGACCGACCCCAGTTTGTGAGAGCCCGGGACTGTGTCCTCTCTGGAGAGCACTGCTGCTGTCAAACTCTACCACACTGTCATACCCATGTGCAATACTGTCATACCCATGTGCAATACTGTCATACCCATGTGCAATACTGTCATACACATGTGCAATACTGTCATACACATGTGCAATACTGTCGTACCCATGTGCAATACTGTCGTACCCATGTGCAATACTGTCGTACCCATGTGCAATACTGTCGTACCCATGTGCAATACTGTCGTACCCATGTGCAATACTGTCGTACCCATGTGCAATACTGTCGTAACCATGTGCAATACCGTCATAACCATGTGCAATACCGTCATACCCATGTGCAATACCGACATACCCATGTGCAATACTGACATACCCATGTGCAATACTGACATACCCATGTGCAATACTGTCATACCCATGTGCAATTCTGTCATACCCATGTGCTGCAATACTGACATACCCATGTGCAATACTGACATACCCATGTGCAATACAGACATACCCATGTGCAATACTGACATACCCATGTGCATATAACGGCTGTAAATAAGAGTGTTTACCGTTGCTACTATTATTTTTGTCTTATTTTTGTTTCAATTCCTTATTAAGAATATGAGAGGTTTTGTCTTTAAAAGTTTTGTTTATAAGAGTTTTTCTAAAGTGTTTTTTTTAACTTTCTATAAGTTATCTGTTCTTTTTCTGCTGTACCTACTTGTGTTGCAACACAAATAAAGGCATATCTTCTCTTATCCTATCTTTTCTTTTTCTGAATCGCCCTCGACGCGCCGCAAAAACGCTCAAAACACGCCACTGACGCCCAAGACCGCGCCTCCACATAGACGTTGAATGTAAACTGGACACTTTGACGCGGCCGAGTGGACGCAATCGTTTGACTCTCGACCACTAGAATAATGGTCATTCTGACCACGTCACGCTTTTCAGTCCAGATGAGGATTAGTCCCACTGGATTGTTCTGGTTGATGCTGGTTCTGCTGATGCTGGTTCTGCTGATGCTGGTTCTGCTGATGCTGGTTCTGCTGATGCTGATGCTGGTTCTGCTGATGCTGGTTCTGCTGATGCTGGTTCTGCTGATGCTGATGCTGGTTCTGCTGATGCTGGTTCTGCTGACGCTCACTCTGCTGATGCTCGTGTGTTTTCAGATCATGAAGGCGTCTCTGTTCGCCGAGGAGGAGGACGAGGTCATGGACATGTTTGAGGAGCACAGACTAAAGCCCGGGGCTCAGGGCCGACCATCGGGTACAACGCAAGGCTGTTTATATTTGGCTGTGAAATGTTTTCGTGTGTGTGATTTTACAGACTTATTTCGATGATTAAGAAAAGCTTTTTGGCCTGTTCTGCAGATGTACTTTCACCAGAGCACTACAGGGGGTGCTCTATGCCCACAGTTGTAACTCCTCGTCTCTCTACAGTGGGTGGACTTCTGCAGACCCGCTTTCTGTCCCAGCTCTTTGACACCCCGCACTCATCCTCCCACCCGTCTGTGCCGCGCCCCCTCGTGGCCCCGCCCCTCTGGACCCCCCCGAAGGGCCTTGCGCCGCCCCCTCGACCTCAGGAAAACCCCAGCATCAGAACTGTGGGCACCAGACGCCTCGGAGGACCTGTGCCCCTGAAGGAGTCTGTGACCTACAACAAGGTACTAAACCGTGACTCTGCCTCAGGGGTCTCTGCCTCAGGGGTCTCTTCCTCAGGGGTCTCTGCCTCAGGTCTAACCCTCTTCTCCTCCTCAGGGGTCTCTTCCTCAGGGGTCTCTTCCTCAGGGGTCTCTGCCTCAGGGGTCTCTGCCTCAGGTCTAACCCTCTTCTCCTCCTCAGGGGTCTCTTCCTCAGGGGTCTCTTCCTCAGGGGTCTCTGCCTCAGGGGTCTCTGCCTCAGGTCTAACCCTCTTCTCCTCCTCAGGGGTCTCTTCCTCAGGGGTCTCTTCCTCAGGGGTCTCTTCCTCAGGGGTCTCTGCCTCAGGGGTCTCTTCCTCAGGTCTAACCCTCTTCTCCTCCTCAGGGGTCTCTGTCTCAAGAGTCTCTGTCTCAGGGGTCTCTGCCTCAGGGGTCTCTGCCTCAGGTCTAACCCTGTTCTCTTCCTCAGGGGTCTCTTCCTCAGGGGTCTCTTCCTCATGGGTCTCTTCCTCATGGGTCTCTTCCTCAGGGGTCTCTTCCTCAGGTCTAACCCTCTTCTCCTCCTCAGGGGTCTCTTCCTCAGGGGTCTCTGCCTCAGGTCTAACCCTCTTCTCCTCCTCAGGGGTCTCTGCCTCAGGGGTCTCTGCCTCAGGGGTCTCTGCCTCAGGGGTCTCTGCCTCAGGGGTCTCTTCCTCAGGTCTAACCCTCTTCTCCTCCTCAGGGGTCTCTTCCTCAGGGGTCTCTTCCTCAGGGGTCTCTGCCTCAGGGGTCTCTTCCTCAGGGGTCTCTTCCTCAGGGGTCTCTTCCTCAGGGGTCTCTGCCTCAGGGGTCTCTGCCTCAGGGGTCTCTTCCTCAGGGGTCTCTTCCTCAGGTCTAACCCTCTTCTCCTCCTCAGGGGTCTCTGCCTCAGGGGTCTCTTCCTCAGGGGTCTCTTCCTCAGGGGTCTCTTCCTCAGGGGTCTCTGCCTCAGGGGTCTCTGCCTCAGGGGTCTCTTCCTCAGGGGTCTCTTCCTCAGGTCTAACCCTCTTCTCCTCCTCAGGGGTCTCTGCCTCAGGGGTCTCTTCCTCAGGGGTCTCTTCCTCAGGGGTCTCTGCCTCAGGGGTCTCTGCCTCAGGGGTCTCTTCCTCAGTTCTAACCCTCTTCTCCTCCTCAGGGGTCTCTGCCTCAGGGGTCTCTTCCTCAGGGGTCTCTTCCTCAGGGGTCTCTTCCTCAGGGGTCTCTTCCTCAGGGGTCTCTGCCTCAGGGGTCTCTTCCTCAGGTCTAACCCTCTTCTCCTCCTCAGGGGTCTCTGCCTCAGGGGTCTCTGCCTCAGGGGTCTCTTCCTCAGGGGTCTCTTCCTCAGGGGTCTCTTCCTCAGGGTTCTCTGCCTCAGGGGTCTCTGCCTCAGGGGTCTCTGCCTCAGGGGTCTCTTCCTCAGGTCTAACCCTCTTCTCCTCCTCAGGGGTCTCTGCTGATGGACGCGGGGCTGTTTCATGGTCGCTCCTTCAGGGTGGGCTGGGGTCCAGGCTGGACTCTGGTTCACTCGGGTCAAACGCTGAGCTCCGAGTCCAAAGTCCAGGACAAAGACCCAGAGTACAGCTTCCTGCCACGCCCCAAAACGTGAGTGTTTTTATCATGTACAAGGATCAAAGGCTTTAAATGCAGTTTGAACACATTGTTTAGCTCTGCTTATGACCCTCAAAAGTCTGCGTAACGTCCGTCCACTCACTGACTTTCCTCTTCAGTCTGACCGACTCTCCGTACAAAGTGACCCTGGAGCGGGTTCTTGGCCTGGACTCTGGCCTGGACTCGTCGCCTGAGGCCCAGGAGCTGCGTGAGATCTTGTTACAGCGCCCCCTGGAGATCTGTCTGAAGCACAGCCGGATCGTGAGCTCAGAGCGCTGTCCGTTTGTCCAGCCTCAGAGCGGAGTGGCCGCGCTGCACGAGTACGCACAGTGGGCCGCCGAGGTCAGCGACCGGCACGGCCCGGCCCAGCGTAAGTCACTGTGTGGACCGGGGGGAGGGGCACTATTAAGTCTCTTTTCCACTGGTTCCAACTTGTATGTGGAGCCTTAGCAACACAAAGCTAGCGTAGCGCGTTAGCAAAAGCTGTTTCCTGTTTATGTCCGCACGGCACTCGCTTTGTCAAGAGCCACAATCTGATATTTCCTGGTCATAATGCGTCTAGCATTAGCATTAGCATGACATAAAGAGAGGTTCAAACGCGGCTTTGAGAGAAGTCAAAGAAATGAGGCAAAACTGTTCCTGTGCATGCTCGCTTTAGCCACGCCCCTCACACACACGCACTAGCTTTAGCCACGCCCCTCACACACACGCACTAGCTTTAGCCACGCCCCTCACACACACGCACTAGCTTTAGCCACTAAACGTGTTTTAGTGACTCGCTCAGATCGACCTCAGGATTACAGAGGAGGAATTAATCGGGAGGATTTAGATTTTATTTATGAAGAAAAGATTATTTCAGTTTGTGACATCAGAGTGTCTCAGGAGGCGGAGCAGAACCTGAAACACGGCCCGCGTGAACCTGACCCAGACCCTAAACATCCTTGTGTTCCTGCAGCGGTTCTGAGCGACTGGAGCGAGGCCTGGAGCCTGTGTGAGGCTCTGTGGGGCCGACTCTCCTCTTCACACCAGGACCTGGACCCGGACCCGGCCCTGGACCCGGAGCCGCCCGTGGGAGAGTACCAGCAGCAGCTCCTCCGCCGCCGCTCCTTCTCCTCGTGGCTGGCTCGCGGCGCCCTCTGCAGGTTGGAGCAGGAAGTGTCTCAGTGCCAGGGCCGACATGCCGACGCCATCTTCAGCCTCCTGACAGGAAACTGCATCAGCCAGGCCTGCCAGCTCGCTCAGAAGCACGGTACGACCACCCAACATGTCCAGGAGACCACCCAACATGTCCAGGAGACCACCCAACATGTCCAGGAGACCATCGGCTCTCTCTCTCTCTGCTGCTCTCACTCTCTCATGTTTCTCCAGGAGACCACCGGCTCTCTCTGCTGCTCTCTCAGGCTCAGGGGTCTCACACTTGTAGAGAGCTCTTGGCGCGGCAGCTCACAGACTGGAACCGAAAGGAGACGGACAGTTACTTCTCAGAGGAGCGGCTCAGGATCTTCTGCCTGCTCTCGGGGAAACCGGTACGTCCACTGCCCTTTGTCCAGAAGCTCTCTCTGTGTAGTACCGCTCATGGCAGCGCTGCATATGTCTGTTCTTCTCCATGAAGCGTGGCAGCTGCTTGTTCTCCTCGTGTGTTCTAAGCAGCTGCTTGTTCTCCTCGTGTGTTCTAAGCAGCTGCTTGTTCTCCTCGTGTGTTCTAAGCAGCTGCTTGTTCTCCTCGTGTGTTCTAAGCAGCTGCTTGTTCTCCTCGTGTGTTCTAAGCAGCTGCTTGTTCTCCTCGTGTGTTCTAAGCAGCTGCTTGTTCTCGTGTGTTCTAAGCAGCTGCTTGTTCTCCTCGTGTGTTCTAAGCAGCTGCTTGTTCTCCTCGTGTGTTCTAAGCAGCTGCTTGTTCTCCTCGTGTGTTCTAAGCCTCGTTCCTCCTCAGGTGTGGCAGTCGTCCGACTCCTCGGTGAACGTCTGTGCGGAGCTGGACTGGAAACGCTGCGTCGCTGTCCATCTGTGGTTCATGCTCCCGCCCACAGCGTCTGTGTCCAACGCTCTGCAGCGCTACGAGGCCGCCTTCCAGGTCCGTTCTCCTCTCGCTCCAAGTGTGTGTTGTCTGTTCTCCTCTCGCTCTAAGTGTGTGTTGTCTGTTCTCCTCAGGCTCTAAGTGTGTGTTATCTGTTCTCCTCAGGCTCTAAGTGTGTGTTATCTGTTCTCCTCAGGCTCTAAGTGTGTGTTGTCTGTTCTCCTCAGGCTCTAAGTGTGTGTTGTCTGTTCTCCTCTCGCTCTAAGTGTGTGTTGTCTGTTCTCCTCTCGCTCTAAGTGTGTGTTGTCTGTTCTCCTCTCGCTCTAAGTGTGTGTTGTCTGTTCTCCTCAGGCTCTAAGTGTGTGTTATCTGTTCTCCTCAGGCTCTAAGTGTGTGTTATCTGTTCTCCTCAGGCTCTAAGTGTGTGTTATCTGTTCTCCTCAGGCTCTAAGTGTGTGTTGTCTGTTCTCCTCTCGCTCTAAGTGTGTGTTGTCTGTTCTCCTCAGGCTCTAAGTGTGTGTTATCTGTTCTCCTCAGGCTCTAAGTGTGTGTTGTCTGTTCTCCTCTCGCTCCAAGTGTGTGTTGTCTGTTCTCCTCTCGCTCCAAGTGTGTGTTGTCTGTTCTCCTCAGGCTCTAAGTGTGTGTTGTCTGTTCTCCTCTCGCTCCAAGTGTGTGTTGTCTGTTCTCCTCACGCTCCAAGTGTGTGTTGTCTGTTCTCCTCACGCTCCAAGTGTGTGTTGTCTGTTCTCCTCAGGCTCCAAGTGTGTGTTGTCTGTTCTCCTCTCGCTCCAAGTGTGTGTTGTCTGTTCTCCTCTCGCTCCAAGTGTGTGTTGTCTGTTCTCCTCACGCTCCAAGTGTGTGTTGTCTGTTCTCCTCAGGCTCTAAGTGTGTGTTGTCTGTTCTCCTCAGGCTCCAAGTGTGTGTTGTCTGTTCTCCTCAGGCTCTAAGTGTGTGTTGTCTGTTCTCCTCAGGCTCTAAGTGTGTGTTGTCTGTTCTCCTCAGGCTCCAAGTGTGTGTTGTCTGTTCTCCTCAGGCTCCAAGTGTGTGTTGTCCGTTCTCCTCTCGCTCCAAGTGTGTGTTGTCTGTTCTCCTCACGCTCCAAGTGTGTGTTGTCTGTTCTCCTCAGGCTCTAAGTGTGTGTTGTCTGTTCTCCTCAGGCTCCAAGTGTGTGTTGTCTGTTCTCCTCAGGCTCTAAGTGTGTGTTGTCTGTTCTCCTCAGGCTCTAAGTGTGTGTTGTCTGTTCTCCTCTCGCTCCAAGTGTGTGTTGTCTGTTCTCCTCAGGCTCTAAGTGTGTGTTGTCTGTTCTCCTCAGGCTCCAAGTGTGTGTTGTCTGTTCTCCTCCGGCTCTAAGTGTGTGTTGTCTGTTCTCCTCAGGCTCTAAGTGTGTGTTGTCTGTTCTCCTCAGGCTCCAAGTGTGTGTTGTCTGTTCTCCTCTCGCTCCAAGTGTGTGTTGTCTGTTCTCCTCAGGCTCTAAGTGTGTGTTGTCTGTTCTCCTCTCGCTCCAAGTGTGTGTTGTCTGTTCTCCTCAGGCTCTAAGTGTGTGTTGTCTGTTCTCCTCTCGCTCCAAGTGTGTGTTGTCTGTTCTCCTCACGCTCCAAGTGTGTGTTGTCTGTTCTCCTCAGGCTCTAAGTGTGTGTTGTCTGTTCTCCTCAGGCTCCAAGTGTGTGTTGTCTGTTCTCCTCAGGCTCTAAGTGTGTGTTGTCTGTTCTCCTCAGGCTCTAAGTGTGTGTTGTCTGTTCTCCTCTCGCTCCAAGTGTGTGTTGTCTGTTCTCCTCAGGCTCCAAGTGTGTGTTGTCTGTTCTCCTCAGGCTCTAAGTGTGTGTTGTCTGTTCTCCTCAGGCTCTAAGTGTGTGTTGTCTGTTCTCCTCAGGCTCCAAGTGTGTGTTGTCTGTTCTCCTCAGGCTCCAAGTGTGTGTTGTCCGTTCTCCTCTCGCTCCAAGTGTGTGTTGTCTGTTCTCCTCACGCTCCAAGTGTGTGTTGTCTGTTCTCCTCAGGCTCTAAGTGTGTGTTGTCTGTTCTCCTCAGGCTCCAAGTGTGTGTTGTCTGTTCTCCTCAGGCTCTAAGTGTGTGTTGTCTGTTCTCCTCAGGCTCTAAGTGTGTGTTGTCTGTTCTCCTCTCGCTCCAAGTGTGTGTTGTCTGTTCTCCTCAGGCTCTAAGTGTGTGTTGTCTGTTCTCCTCAGGCTCCAAGTGTGTGTTGTCTGTTCTCCTCCGGCTCTAAGTGTGTGTTGTCTGTTCTCCTCAGGCTCTAAGTGTGTGTTGTCTGTTCTCCTCAGGCTCCAAGTGTGTGTTGTCTGTTCTCCTCTCGCTCCAAGTGTGTGTTGTCTGTTCTCCTCAGGCTCTAAGTGTGTGTTGTCTGTTCTCCTCTCGCTCCAAGTGTGTGTTGTCTGTTCTCCTCAGGCTCTAAGTGTGTGTTGTCTGTTCTCCTCTCGCTCCAAGTGTGTGTTGTCTGTTCTCCTCAGGCTCCAAGTGTGTGTTGTCTGTTCTCCTCTCGCTCCAAGTGTGTGTTGTCTGTTCTCCTCAGGCTCTAAGTGTGTGTTGTCTGTTCTCCTCAGGCTCTAAGTGTGTGTTGTCTGTTCTCCTCAGGCTCTAAGTGTGTGTTGTCTGTTCTCCTCAGGCTCCAAGTGTGTGTTGTCTGTTCTCCTCAGGCTCCAAGTGTGTGTTGTCTGTTCTCCTCAGGCTCTAAGTGTGTGTTGTCTGTTCTCCTCACGCTCCAAGTGTGTGTTGTCTGTTCTCCTCAGGCTCTAAGTGTGTGTTGTCTGTTCTCCTCACGCTCCAAGTGTGTGTTGTCTGTTCTCCTCAGGCTCCAAGTGTGTGTTGTCTGTTCTCCTCAGGCTCTAAGTGTGTGTTGTCTGTTCTCCTCAGGCTCTAAGTGTGTGTTGTCTGTTCTCCTCAGGCTCTAAGTGTGTGTTGTCTGTTCTCCTCAGGCTCTAAGTGTGTGTTGTCTGTTCTCCTCAGGCTCTAAGTGTGTGTTGTCTGTTCTCCTCAGGCTCTAAGTGTGTGTTGTCTGTTCTCCTCAGGCTCTAAGTGTGTGTTGTCTGTTCTCCTCAGGCTCCAAGTGTGTGTTGTCTGTTCTCCTCAGGCTCCAAGTGTGTGTTGTCTGTTCTCCTCTCGCTCCAAGTGTGTGTTGTCTGTTCTCCTCACGCTCCAAGTGTGTGTTGTCTGTTCTCCTCAGGCTCCAAGTGTGTGTTGTCTGTTCTCCTCAGGCTCTAAGTGTGTGTTGTCTGTTCTCCTCAGGCTCTAAGTGTGTGTTGTCTGTTCTCCTCAGGCTCTAAGTGTGTGTTGTCTGTTCTCCTCAGGCTCCAAGTGTGTGTTGTCTGTTCTCCTCAGGCTCCAAGTGTGTGTTGTCTGTTCTCCTCTCGCTCTAAGTGTGTGTTGTCTGTTCTCCTCTCGCTCCAAGTGTGTGTTGTCTGTTCTCCTCACGCTCCAAGTGTGTGTTGTCTGTTCTCCTCAGGCTCCAAGTGTGTGTTGTCTGTTCTCCTCAGGCTCTAAGTGTGTGTTGTCTGTTCTCCTCCGGCTCTAAGTGTGTGTTGTCTGTTCTCCTCCGGCTCTAAGTGTGTGTTGTCTGTTCTCCTCAGGCTCCAAGTGTGTGTTGTCTGTTCTCCTCCGGCTCTAAGTGTGTGTTGTCTGTTCTCCTCAGGCTCCAAGTGTGTGTTGTCTGTTCTCCTCAGGCTCCAAGTGTGTGTTGTCTGTTCTCCTCAGGCTCCAAGTGTGTGTTGTCTGTTCTCCTCCGGCTCTAAGTGTGTGTTGTCTGTTCTCCTCAGGCTCCAAGTGTGTGTTGTCTGTTCTCCTCAGGCTCCAAGTGTGTGTTGTCTGTTCTCCTCAGGCTCCAAGTGTGTGTTGTCTGTTCTCCTCTCGCTCCAAGTGTGTGTTGTCTGTTCTCCTCAGGCTCCAAGTGTGTGTTGTCTGTTCTCCTCAGGCTCCAAGTGTGTGTTGTCTGTTCTCCTCAGGCTCTAAGTGTGTGTTGTCTGTTCTCCTCAGGCTCTAAGTGTGTGTTGTCTGTTCTCCTCCGGCTCTAAGTGTGTGTTGTCCGTTCTCCTCAGGCTCTAAGTGTGTGTTGTCTGTTCTCCTCAGGCTCTAAGTGTGTGTTGTCTGTTCTCCTCAGGCTCCAAGTGTGTGTTGTCTGTTCTCCTCAGGCTCCAAGTGTGTGTTGTCTGTTCTCCTCAGGCTCCAAGTGTGTGTTGTCTGTTCTCCTCAGGCTCCAAGTGTGTGTTGTCTGTTCTCCTCAGGCTCCAAGTGTGTGTTGTCTGTTCTCCTCAGGCTCCAAGTGTGTGTTGTCTGTTCTCCTCAGGCTCCAAGTGTGTGTTGTCTGTTCTCCTCAGGCTCCAAGTGTGTGTTGTCTGTTCTCCTCAGGCTCCAAGTGTGTGTTGTCTGTTCTCCTCAGGCTCCAAGTGTGTGTTGTCTGTTCTCCTCAGGCTCTAAGTGTGTGTTGTCTGTTCTCCTCAGGCTCCAAGTGTGTGTTGTCTGTTCTCCTCAGGCTCTAAGTGTGTGTTGTCTGTTCTCCTCAGGCTCTAAGTGTGTGTTGTCTGTTCTCCTCAGGCTCCAAGTGTGTGTTGTCTGTTCTCCTCTCGCTCTAAGTGTGTGTTGTCTGTTCTCCTCAGGCTCTAAGTGTGTGTTGTCTGTTCTCCTCAGGCTCCAAGTGTGTGTTGTCTGTTCTCCTCAGGCTCCAAGTGTGTGTTGTCTGTTCTCCTCAGGCTCTAAGTGTGTGTTGTCTGTTCTCCTCAGGCTCTAAGTGTGTGTTGTCTGTTCTCCTCAGGCTCTAAGTGTGTGTTGTCTGTTCTCCTCAGGCTCTAAGTGTGTGTTGTCTGTTCTCCTCAGGCTCTAAGTGTGTGTTGTCTGTTCTCCTCAGGGCGTGGCCGACTCGGGGAGATACGCTTGTCCTCCGCTGCCGTCTTACCTGGAGTCTGAGTGTTTGGACCTGGAGGAGGAGGAATCTGACCAGCGACCTCTGTACGACCTCTGCTTCCACCTGCTGAAGCTGTACAGCGACAGGTAACGCTTGTCGCAGCCGCTCCTCCTCCCTCTGACCGTCTCTCCTCCTCCCTCTGACCGTCTCTCCTCCTCCCTCTGACCGTCTCTCCTCCTCCCTCTGACCGCCGCTCCTCCTCCCTCTGACCGTCTCTCCTCCTCCCTCTGACCGTCTCTCCTCCTCCCTCTGACCGCCTCATGTCTGCCCGTCTATCCCTCAGACATCACCCTCTGACCGTCTCTCCTCCTCCCTCTGACCGTCTCTCCTCCTCCCTCTGACCATCTCTCCTCCTCCCTCTGACCGTCTCTCCTCCTCCCTCTGACCGTCTCTCCTCCTCCCTCTGACCGCCGCTCCTCCTCCCTCTGACCGCCTCATGTCTGCCCGTCTATCCCTCAGACATCACCCTCTGACCGTCTCTCCTCCTCCCTCTGACCGCCGCTCCTCCTCCCTCTGACCGTCTCTCCTGGTCCCTCTGACCGCCTCATGTCTGCCCGTCTATCCCTCAGACATCACCCTCTGACCGTCTCTCCTCCTCCCTCTGACCGTCTCTCCTCCTCCCTCTGACCGTCTCTCCTCCTCCCTCTGACCGTCTCTCCTCCTCCCTCTGACCGCCGCTCCTCCCTCTGACCGTCTCTCCTGGTCCCTCTGACCGCCTCATGTCTGCCCGTCTATCCCTCAGACATCACCCTCTGACCGTCTCTCCTCCTCCCTCTGACCGTCTCTCCTGGTCCCTCTGACCGCCTCATGTCTGCCCGTCTATCCCTCAGACATCACCCTCTGACCGTCTCTCCTCCTCCCTCTGACCGTCTCTCCTCCTCCCTCTGACCGTCTCTCCTCCTCCCTCTGACCGCCTCATGTCTGCCCGTCTATCCCTCAGACATCACCCTCTGACCGTCTCTCCTCCTCCCTCTGACCGTCTCTCCTCCTCCCTCTGACCGTCTCTCCTCCTCCCTCTGACCGTCTCTCCTCCTCCCTCTGACCGCCGCTCCTCCCTCTGACCGTCTCTCCTGGTCCCTCTGACCGCCTCATGTCTGCCCGTCTATCCCTCAGACATCACCCTCTGACCGTCTCTCCTCCTCCCTCTGACCGTCTCTCCTGGTCCCTCTGACCGCCTCATGTCTGCCCGTCTATCCCTCAGACATCACCCTCTGACCGTCTCTCCTCCTCCCTCTGACCGTCTCTCCTCCTCCCTCTGACCGTCTCTCCTCCTCCCTCTGACCGCCGCTCCTCCTCCCTCTGACCGTCTCTCCTCCTCCCTCTGACCGCCTCATGTCTGCCCGTCTATCCCTCAGACATCACCCTCTGACCGTCTCTCCTCCTCCCTCTGACCGTCTCTCCTCCTCCCTCTGACCGTCTCTCCTCCTCCCTCTGACCGTCTCTCCTCCTCCCTCTGACCGCCGCTCCTCCTCCCTCTGACCGCCTCATGTCTGCCCGTCTATCCCTCAGACATCACCCTCTGACCGTCTCTCCTCCTCCCTCTGACCGTCTCTCCTCCTCCCTCTGACCGCCTCATGTCTGCCCGTCTATCCCTCAGACATCACCCTCTGACCGTCTCTCCTCCTCCCTCTGACCGTCTCTCCTGGTCCCTCTGACCGCCTCATGTCTGCCCGTCTATCCCTCAGACATCACCCTCTGACCGTCTCTCCTCCTCCCTCTGACCGTCTCTCCTCCTCCCTCTGACCGTCTCTCCTCCTCCCTCTGACCGTCTCTCCTCCTCCCTCTGACCGTCTCTCCTCCTCCCTCTGACCGCCGCTCCTCCCTCTGACCGTCTCTCCTGGTCCCTCTGACCGCCTCATGTCTGCCCGTCTATCCCTCAGACATCACCCTCTGACCGTCTCTCCTCCTCCCTCTGACCGTCTCTCCTGGTCCCTCTGACCGCCTCATGTCTGCCCGTCTATCCCTCAGACATCACCCTCTGACCGTCTCTCCTCCTCCCTCTGACCGTCTCTCCTCCTCCCTCTGACCGTCTCTCCTCCTCCCTCTGACCGCCGCTCCTCCTCCCTCTGACCGTCTCTCCTCCTCCCTCTGACCGCCTCATGTCTGCCCGTCTATCCCTCAGACATCACCCTCTGACCGTCTCTCCTCCTCCCTCTGACCGTCTCTCCTCCTCCCTCTGACCGTCTCTCCTCCTCCCTCTGACCGTCTCTCCTCCTCCCTCTGACCGTCTCTCCTCCTCCCTCTGACCGCCGCTCCTCCTCCCTCTGACCGCCTCATGTCTGACCGTCTCTCCTCCTCCCTCTGACCGTCTCTCCTCCTCCCTCTGACCGTCTCTCCTCCTCCCTCTGACCGTCTCTCCTCCTCCCTCTGACCGTCTCTCCTCCTCCCTCTGACCGCCTCATGTCTGCCCGTCTATCCCTCAGACATCACCCTCTGACCGTCTCTCCTCCTCCCTCTGATCGTCTCTCCTCCTCCCTCTGACCGCCGCTCCTCCTCCCTCTGACCGTCTCTCCTGGTCCCTCTGACCGCCTCATGTCTGCCCGTCTATCCCTCAGACATCACCCTCTGACCGTCTCTCCTCCTCCCTCTGATCGTCTCTCCTCCTCCCTCTGACCGCCGCTCCTCCTCCCTCTGACCATCTCCTGTCTGCCCGTCTATCCCTCAGACATCACCCTCTGACCGTCTCTCCTCCTCCCTCTGACCGTCTCTCCTCCTCCCTCTGACCGTCTCTCCTCCTCCCTCTGACCGTCTCTCCTCCTCCCTCTGACCGCCGCTCCTCCCTCTGACCGTCTCTCCTGGTCCCTCTGACCGCCTCATGTCTGCCCGTCTATCCCTCAGACATCACCCTCTGACCGTCTCTCCTCCTCCCTCTGACCGCCTCTCCTGGTCCCTCTGACCGCCTCATGTCTGCCCGTCTATCCCTCAGACATCACCCTCTGACCGTCTCTCCTCCTCCCTCTGACCGTCTCTCCTCCTCCCTCTGACCGTCTCTCCTCCTCCCTCTGACCGTCTCTCCTCCTCCCTCTGACCGTCTCTCCTCCTCCCTCTGACCGCCGCTCCTCCTCCCTCTGACCGCCTCATGTCTGCCCGTCTATCCCTCAGACATCACCCTCTGACCGTCTCTCCTCCTCCCTCTGACCGCCGCTCCTCCTCCCTCTGACCGTCTCTCCTGGTCCCTCTGACCGCCTCATGTCTGCCCGTCTATCCCTCAGACATCACCCTCTGACCGTCTCTCCTCCTCCCTCTGACCGTCTCTCCTCCTCCCTCTGACCGTCTCTCCTCCTCCCTCTGACCGTCTCTCCTCCTCCCTCTGACGCCGCTCCTCCTCCCTCTGACCGTCTCTCCTCCTCCCTCTGACCGTCTCTCCTCCTCCCTCTGACCGCCGCTCCTCCCTCTGACCGTCTCTCCTGGTCCCTCTGACCGCCTCATGTCTGCCCGTCTATCCCTCAGACATCACCCTCTGACCGTCTCTCCTCCTCCCTCTGACCGTCTCTCCTCCTCCCTCTGACCGTCTCTCCTCCTCCCTCTGACCGTCTCTCCTCCTCCCTCTGACCGTCTCTCCTCCTCCCTCTGACCGCCGCTCCTCCTCCCTCTGACCGCCTCATGTCTGCCCGTCTATCCCTCAGACATCACCCTCTGACCGTCTCTCCTCCTCCCTCTGACCGTCTCTCCTCCTCCCTCTGACCGTCTCTCCTCCTCCCTCTGACCGTCTCTCCTCCTCCCTCTGACCGCCGCTCCTCCTCCCTCTGACCGTCTCTCCTGGTCCCTCTGACCGCCTCATGTCTGCCCGTCTATCCCTCAGACATCACCCTCTGACCGTCTCTCCTCCTCCCTCTGACCGTCTCTCCTCCTCCCTCTGACCGTCTCTCCTCCTCCCTCTGACCGTCTCTCCTCCTCCCTCTGACCGTCTCTCCTCCTCCCTCTGACCGCCTCATGTCTGCCCGTCTATCCCTCAGACATCACCCTCTGACCGTCTCTCCTCCTCCCTCTGACCGCCGCTCCTCCTCCCTCTGACCGTCTCTCCTCCTCCCTCTGACCGCCTCATGTCTGCCCGTCTATCCCTCAGACATCACCCTCTGACCGTCTCTCCTCCTCCCTCTGACCGTCTCTCCTCCTCCCTCTGACCGTCTCTCCTCCTCCCTCTGACCGTCTCTCCTCCTCCCTCTGACCGCCGCTCCTCCTCCCTCTGACCGCCTCATGTCTGCCCGTCTATCCCTCAGACATCACCCTCTGACCGTCTCTCCTCCTCCCTCTGACCGCCGCTCCTCCTCCCTCTGACCGCCTCATGTCTGCCCGTCTATCCCTCAGACATCACCCTCTGACCGTCTCTCCTCCTCCCTCTGACCGCCGCTCCTCCTCCCTCTGACCGTCTCTCCTGGTCCCTCTGACCGCCTCATGTCTGCCCGTCTATCCCTCAGACATCACCCTCTGACCGTCTCTCCTCCTCCCTCTGACCGTCTCTCCTCCTCCCTCTGACCGTCTCTCCTCCTCCCTCTGACCGTCTCTCCTCCTCCCTCTGACCGTCTCTCCTCCTCCCTCTGACCGCCGCTCCTCCTCCCTCTGACCGTCTCTCCTCCTCCCTCTGACCGCCTCATGTCTGCCCGTCTATCCCTCAGACATCACCCTCTGACCGTCTGTCCTCCTCCCTCTGACCGCCGCTCCTCCTCCCTCTGACCGTCTCTCCTCCTCCCTCTGACCGCCTCATGTCTGCCCGTCTATCCCTCAGACATCACCCTCTGACCGTCTCTCCTCCTCCCTCTGATCGTCTCTCCTCCTCCCTCTGACCGCCGCTCCTCCTCCCTCTGACAGTCTCTCCTGGTCCCTCTGACCATCTCCTGTCTGCCCGTCTCTCCCTCAGACATCACCCTCTGCAGCCGCTGCTGGACCCTCTGGCCGTGTCCCCTCACAGACTGGACTTCAGGCTGAGTTGGCACTTGTGGAGCGTCCTGGAGGCTCTGAACTACAGTCACCTCCCTGAGGCGGGCCTGGGTCTGCTGCACGTGTCCTTCTGCTCTGTCCTGGAGAGCGTGGGACTGTGGCACCTCGGGGTGTTCGTGCTGCTGCACATACAGAGCCACAGGTGACGCTGAACCTTTATTCTGAGCCTGAAGAACTCTGGCAGGGCATCTGACTCACTGACCCGTCTCTCCTGCAGTGAGCGAGAGCGCGCAGTGCGTCTGATGCTGTCCCTGCACTGCCCCCTGGTGGAAACGGAGGAGTCGCAGCGGAGAGAGCACTTCCTGACTCAGACTCTGCTGATACCGGAGCAGTGGATCCACCAGGCCAAAGCTCTGAGGGCCCGGAGCCAGAACGACGCCCGTCTGCAGGCGCTGCACCTGTACCGCGCCGGAGAGTGGAGCCAGTGCCACCGCACCCTGACCCGTCACCTGGCCTCGGGTAAGAGCGTTTAACTGACCCGTCGCCTGGCCTCGGGTAAGAGCGTTTAACTGACCCGTCACCTGGCCTCGGGTAAGAGCGTTTAACTGACCCGTCGCCTGGCCTCGGGTAAGAGCGTTTAACTGACCCGTCACCTGGCCTCGGGTAAGAGCGTTTAACTGACCCGTCGCCTGGCCTCGGGTAAGAGCGTTTAACTGACCCGTCACCTGGCCTCGGGTAAGAGCGTTTAACTGACCCGTCACCTGGCCTCGGGTAAGAGCGTTTAACTGACCCGTCACCTGGCCTCGGGTAAGAGCGTTTAACTGACCCGTCACCTGGCCTCGGGTAAGAGCGTTTAACTGACCCGTCGCCTGGCCTCGGGTAAGAGCGTTTAACTGACCCGTCACCTGGCCTCGGGTAAGAGCGTTTAACTGACCCGTCACCTGGCCTCGGGTAAGAGCGTTTAACTGACCCGTCGCCTGGCCTCGGGTAAGAGCGTTTAACTGACCCGTCACCTGGCCTCGGGTAAGAGCGTTTAACTGACCCGTCGCCTGGCCTCGGGTAAGAGCGTTTAACTGACCCGTCACCTGGCCTCGGGTAAGAGCGTTTAACTGACCCGTCACCTGGCCTCGGGTAAGAGCGTTTAACTGACCCGTCACCTGGCCTCGGGTAAGAGCGTTTAACTGACCCGTCACCTGGCCTCGGGTAAGAGCGTTTAACTGACCCGTCGCCTGGCCTCGGGTAAGAGCGTTTAACTGACCCGTCACCTGGCCTCGGGTAAGAGCGTTTAACTGACCCGTCACCTGGCCTCGGGTAAGAGCGTTTAACTGACCCGTCACCTGGCCTCGAGTAAGAGCGTTTAACTGACCCGTCGCCTGGCCTCGGGTAAGAGCGTTTAACTGACCCGTCACCTGGCCTCGGGTAAGAGCGTTTAACTGACCCGTCACCTGGCCTCGGGTAAGAGCGTTTAACTGACCCGTCGCCTGGCCTCGGTTAAGAGCGTTTAACTGACCCGTCGCCTGGCCTCGGTTAAGAGCGTTTAACTGACCCGTCGCCTGGCCTCGGGTAAGAGCGTTTAACTGACCCGTCACCTGGCCTCGGGTAAGAGCGTTTAACTGACCCGTCACCTGGCCTCGGGTAAGAGCGTTTAACTGACCCGTCACCTGGCCTCGGGTAAGAGCGTTTAACTGACCCGTCACCTGGCCTCGGGTAAGAGCGTTTAACTGACCCGTCACCTGGCCTCGGGTAAGAGCGTTTAACTGACCCGTCACCTGGCCTCGGGTAAGAGCGTTTAACTGACCCGTCGCCTGGCCTCGGGTAAGAGCGTTAAACTGACCCGTCGCCTGGCCTCGGGTAAGAGCGTTTAACTGACCCGTCACCTGGCCTCGGGTAAGAGCGTTTAACTGACCCGTCACCTGGCCTCGGGTAAGAGCGTTTAACTGACCCGTCACCTGGCCTCGGGTAAGAGCGTTTAACTGACCCGTCACCTGGCCTCGGGTAAGAGCGTTTAACTGACCCGTCACCTGGCCTCGGTTAAGAGCGTTTAACTGACCCGTCACCTGGCCTCGGGTAAGAGCGTTTAACTGACCCGTCACCTGGCCTCGGGTAAGAGCGTTTAACTGACCCGTCGCCTGGCCTCGGGTAAGAGCGTTTAACTGACCCGTCGCCTGGCCTCGGGTAAGAGCGTTTAACTGACCCGTCACCTGGCCTCGGGTAAGAGCGTTTAACTGACCCGTCACCTGGCCTCGGGTAAGAGCGTTTAACTGACCCGTCACCTGGCCTCGGGTAAGAGCGTTTAACTGACCCGTCACCTGGCCTCGGGTAAGAGCGTTTAACTGACCCGTCACCTGGCCTCGGGTAAGAGCGTTTAACTGACCCGTCACCTGGCCTCGGGTAAGAGCGTTTAACTGACCCGTCACCTGGCCTCGGGTAAGAGCGTTTAACTGACCCGTCGCCTGGCCTCGGGTAAGAGCGTTTAACTGACCCGTCACCTGGCCTCGGGTAAGAGCGTTGTTGGCCCCTCTGTTAAACCCCGCCCCTCTGTTGTTAAACCCCGCCCCTCTGTTGTTAAACCCCGCCCCTCTGTTGTTAAACCCCGCCCCTCTGTTGTTTTCCAGACTGCATCATCAATGAGAGGCTGGACTTCCTGCTGGAGTTCCTGGAGGGCCTCAGTGTTCCTGAGCGCAGCGCCGTCGTCCAGGACTGGGACAGTTGTGGGAGACTGTTCCTGGACTACATCCGGGTCCTGAAGACGCTGCAGCACATCCAGCAGGTGGCGCTCTTCTCTTCACGCTTCAGTCATGTCATGTGTCTGTGGTCTCACTTCCTCTCTCAGTCTGAAGGTGGCGCCAGCGGCTTTGAGCTGGAGCGTCTTTACACTGACGTCACGTCTCTCTGTGGAAGGATCGATCTGCTGCCCTGTCACAACGCCAAGGACCGGCTCGCCCAATCAGGTGAGAGAACCCTCAGGAACAAGGACCGGCTCGCCCAATCAGGTGAGAGAACCCTCAGGAACCCACCACCTCCTCCACAGAGACGGGAACCCACCACCTCCTCTCTGTTAAAGGGGCCGCTCCGCCGTGCCAGAAGGTTCCGTGTTAAACGGTTGCACTGCCTCTGTCTGGCCAACTCGTCTTGACCCTCGCCGCGTCCTGACCCTTGTGTCTTTCCAGAGATGGCGAAGCGTCTGGCCAACATCCTGCGTGTGGTGGTGTCGCTGCAGCTCGGCGACTCTCCTGAAGGTGGCGCCGCTCTGGTCCACGTTGCGCCTCACATCAGCCGCCTGCCCATGCCCGAGGACTACACGCTGGAGGAGCTGCGAGGCCTCACCCAGTCCTACCTGCGCCAGCTCGTCCTCAGCCAATGACAGCCAGGTGAGGGCGGGACTGGGAGGCACGCGGCCAATCAGATGCCACCAGACACTTCCCCATGGAAACCAACACAGGGAACATTAGCACAGCAAATATGCCTCTGTGCGTGAGCAATGCGGAACATTCATCCGGCTTTAAATGGAACATAATGACACATGTGGGCGTGTCCTTCAGGGGGCGCTGTGACACATGTGGGCGTGTCCACCAGGGGGCGCTGTGACACATGTGGGCGTGTCCACCAGGGGGCGCTGTGACACATGTGGGCGTGTCCTCCAGAGGGCGCTGTGACACATGTGGGCGTGTCCTTCAGGGGGCGCTGTGACACATGTGGGCGTGTCCTCCAGAGGGCGCTGTGACACATGTGGGCGTGTCCTCCAGGGGGCGCTGTGACACATGTGGGCGTGTCCTCCAGAGGGCGCTGTGACACATGTGGGCGTGTCCTCCAGAGGGCGCTGTGACACCTGTGGGCGTGTCCTCCAGGGGGCGCTGTGACACCTGTGGGCGTGTCCTCCAGGGGGCGCTGTGACACCTGTGGGCGTGTCCTCCAGGGGGCGCTGTGACACCTGTGGGCGTGTCCTCCAGAGGGCGCTGTGACACATGTGGGCGTGTCCTCCAGAGGGCGCTGTGACACATGTGGGCGTGTCCTCCAGGGGGCGCTGTGACACCTGTGGGCGTGTCCTCCAGGGGCGCTGTGACACCTGTGGGCGTGTCCTCCAGGGGGCGCTGTGACACCTGTGGGCGTGTCCTCCAGGGGGCGCTGTGAGACATGTGGGCGTGTCCTCCAGAGGGCGCTGTGACACATGTGGGCGTGTCCTCCAGGGGGCGCTGTGACACATGTGGGCGTGTCCTCCAGAGGGCGCTGTGACACATGTGGGCGTGTCCTCCAGGGGGCGCTGTGACACATGTGGGCGTGTCCTCCAGGGGGCGCTGTGACACATGTGGGCGTGTCCTCCAGGGGGCGCTGTGACACATGTGGGCGTGTCCTCCAGAGGGCGCTGTGACACATGTGGGCGTGTCCTCCAGGGGGCGCTGTGACACATGTGGGCGTGTCCTCCAGAGGGCGCTGTGACACATGTGGGCGTGTCCTCCAGGGGGCGCTGTGACACATGTGGGCGTGTCCTCCAGGGGGCGCTGTGACACCTGTGGGCGTGTCCTCCAGGGGGCGCTGTGACACCTGTGGGCGTGTCCTCCAGGGGGCGCTGTGACACCTGTGGGCGTGTCCTCCAGAGGGCGCTGTGACACATGTGGGCGTGTCCTCCAGAGGGCGCTGTGACACATGTGGGCGTGTCCTCCAGGGGGCGCTGTGACACCTGTGGGCGTGTCCTCCAGGGGCGCTGTGACACCTGTGGGCGTGTCCTCCAGGGGGCGCTGTGACACCTGTGGGCGTGTCCTCCAGGGGGCGCTGTGACACATGTGGGCGTGTCCTCCAGGGGGCGCTGTGACACCTGTGGGCGTGTCCTCCAGGGGCGCTGTGACACCTGTGGGCGTGTCCTCCAGGGGCGCTGTGACACCTGTGGGCGTGTCCTCCAGAGGGCGCTGTGACACATGTGGGCGTGTCCTCCAGGGGGCGCTGTGACACATGTGGGCGTGTCCTCCAGAGGGCGCTGTGACACATGTGGGCGTGTCCTCCAGGGGGCGCTGTGACACATGTGGGCGTGTCCTCCAGGGGGCGCTGTGACACATGTGGGCGTGTCCTCCAGGGGGCGCTTTGACACATGTGGGCGTGTCCTCCAGGGGGCGCTTTGACACATGTGGGCGTGTCCTCCAGGGGGCGCTGTGACACATGTGGGCGTGTCCTCCAGGGGGCGCTGTGACACATGTGGGCGTGTCCTCCACAGTAGTTTTTACTTTTATCCACAGAAATATTACACACTTTTAACACAAGTTATACTTTTGTAAAGTGAAAATATTATTTTTAAGGCGAAAATCGTCTTTTCTTTCCATCTTTGTTCAAAGACTTTGTGTTTCGCTCAGGTGTGAGTTCTGGTGTGAGTTCTGGTGTGAGTTCTGGTGCGCTAAAGCTCTAGACGTGCAGTAGACATGGGGCGACGCCCCTCATGTCCCGCACTGCGCCTTTAACGGCCTGGATTCATTCTCCTGTGACTCGACTAAAAAGATTCAGAATGAAAACACGCTCAATTTAACTTTACAGCTGTAAATAATGAAGAGCCAATCAGAGCAGAGCATCCAAGCCTCAGCCAATGAAAATTAAGCAAAGAAATTCAAATTCAAGAAATTTAATTTAAAAACAGATCCGGGTTTAGATCCGGGTTTAGATCCGGGTTTAGAGCCGGGTTTAGATCCGGGTTTAGAGCCGGGTTTAGAGCCGGGTTTAGATCCGGGTTTAGAGCCGGGTTTAGAGCCGGGTTTAGAGCCGGGTTTAGAGCCGGGTTTAGAGCCGGGTTTAGAGCCGGGTTTAGAGCCGGGTTTAGATCCGGGTTTAGAGCCGGGTTTAGAGCCGGGTTTAGATCCGGGTTTAGATCCGGGTTTAGAGCCGGGTTTAGAGCCGGGTTTAGATCCGGGTTTAGAGCCGGGTTTAGATCCGGGTTTAGAGCCGGGTTTAGATCCGGGTTTAGAGCCGGGTTTAGATCTGGGTTGTCGCGTGTTGATGTTTTTTATGATGTTTTTCTGACTTGTGGCTGTTTTGTGGTTGGAATGTGAGAAAAAGGATATTTTTGTAGATTTGCAGCGTTTTGTTGGAACGAGACGAAGATTTAAAGTTTGTGCAAAGAAATGACTTTAATGTGAGATATTTTTAATAAAGACGTGTTGATCAAATAAAGTGTTTCACTGTCGACTCTTAAAGCTGTGAAAGTAACAATTCTGCAGTAAAATATTATTTTTTGGTATTTTAGTACTTTCAATAGTACGTCAAAGTACGTTCAAAAGTACGCTGGAGTTTTGAGGCCCAAGTTCATAGTAGTATAGTTCAGGGGTAAATGCTGTATCAGAGCGTGGTGAGCTTCACTCACATATGTGTGATTGACAGGACAGTCCCAGGTCATGTGACAGTGGTTCACCTCCTGGTGGCGCTGTTTCTACAACAGTTGCATTTCCCTGGGAAGAACTTTGACCTTTGACCTCGAGTTAAGAAGAAAGTTGGCGCTTCTGACCAAATAAGGGCATGAATGTGGGAGGGGCTCCTCTGGCTCCTCCCACTCTTCATCTGTCAAAACATGAGATTCTTTCATTTGTTTTCATATATTTAGTATTTGTCCAGATTAAAAATGTATTGATATAATTTATATATTATTCCTCTTGAAAGGTTAAAGGTCATGACCTTGATAAACATCTGAGTCAGAGGTTATAAAGGTCATGACCTTGATAAACATCTGAGTCAGAGGTTTAAAGGTCATGACCTTGATAAACATCTGAGTCAGAGGTTATAAAGGTCATGACCTTGATAAACATCTGAGTCAGAGGTTTAAAGGTCATGACCTTGATAAACATCTGAGTCAGAGGTTATAAAGGTCATGACCTTGATAAACATCTGAGTCAGAGGTTATAAAGGTCATGACCTTGATAAACATCTGAGTCACAGGTTATAAAGGTCATGACCTTGATAAACATCTGAGTCACAGGTTATAAAGGTCATGACCTTGATAAACATCTGAGTCACAGGTTATAAAGGTCATGACCTTGATAAACATCTGAGTCACAGGTTATAAAGGTCATGACCTTGATAAACATCTGAGTCACAGGTTATAAAGGTCATGACCTTGATAAACATCTGAGTCACAGGTTATAAAGGTCATGACCTTGATAAACATCTGAGTCAGAGGTTATAAAGGTCATGACCTTGATAAACATCTGAGTCAGAGGTTATAAAGGTCATGACCTTGATAAACATCTGAGTCACAGGTTATAAAGGTCATGACCTTGATAAACATCTGAGTCAGAGGTTATAAAGGTCATGACCTTGATAAACATCTGAGTCACAGGTTATAAAGGTCATGACCTTGATAAACATCTGAGTCAGAGGTTATAAAGGTCATGACCTTGATAAACATCTGAGTCACAGGTTATAAAGGTCATGACCTTGATAAACATCTGAGTCAGAGGTTATAAAGGTCATGACCTTGATAAACATCTTAGTCACAGGTTATAAAGGTCATGACCTTGATAAACATCTGAGTCAGAGGTTATAAAGGTCATGACCTTGATAAACATCTTAGTCACAGGTTATAAAGGTCATGACCTTGATAAACATCTGAGTCAGAGGTTATAAAGGTCATGACCTTGATAAACATCTGAGTCAGAGGTTATAAAGGTCATGACCTTGATAAACATCTTAGTCACAGGTTATAAAGGTCATGACCTTGATAAACATCTGAGTCACAGGTTATACAGGTCATGACCTTGATAAACATCTGAGTCAGAGGTTATAAAGGTCATGACCTTGATAAACATCTTAGTCACAGGTTATAAAGGTCATGACCTTGATAAACATCTGAGTCACAGGTTATAAAGGTCATGACTCTTTATGTGTAAAAAACATTAAAAGTTCTGTTTCTCTTTCCACACATTAAAGCTTTTCATGTCATTCTCTTTTACATCTGGTGAAAAACCTTTAGACCTTTTGTCCTCCAGACCTTGAGTCTCAGCTCAGTTCTATTTGGTACAAAACCTTTGGTCATAAAGTTTTACCAGTTTAAGTTTGTAACATGTGTGTTTAGTTTGTTCTGATCAGCTCCTTCCATGTTGTAAGAACAGATTTGAGCCAGAGATTCTTCACTTCCTCCAAATGACTCAAGCGTCTGTCATCTGCAGTAAGAACTGTACAGGAACCTCAGGCACCACATGACTCTCAGTATAAGACCTGTACAGGAACCTCAGGCACCACATGACTCTCAGTATAAGACCTGTACAGGAACCTCAGGCACCACATGACTCTCAGTATAAGACCTGTACAGGAACCCCCGGCACCACATGACTCTCAGTATAAGACCTGTACAGGAACCTCAGGCACCACATTACTCTCAGTATAAGACCTGTACAGGAACCCCCGGCACCACATGACTCTCAGTATAAGACCTGTACAGGAACCCCCGGCACCACATGACTCTCAGTATAAGACCTGTACAGGAACCTCAGGCACCACATGACTCTCAGTATAAGACCTGTACAGGAACCCCCGGCACCACATGACTCTCAGTATAAGACCTGT
The DNA here is from genome assembly GCF_026437365.1 of Eucyclogobius newberryi. Taxonomy (NCBI): domain Eukaryota; kingdom Metazoa; phylum Chordata; class Actinopteri; order Gobiiformes; family Gobiidae; genus Eucyclogobius; species Eucyclogobius newberryi. The sequence goes on from NW_027315957.1 coordinate 165,035, forward strand.
ACAGGAACCTCAGGCACCACATGACTCTCAGTATAAGACCTGTACAGGAACCTCAGGCACCACATGACTCTCAGTATAAGACCTGTACAGGAACCTCAGGCACCACATGACTCTCAGTATAAGACCTGTACAGGAACCTCAGGCACCACATGACTCTCAGTATAAGACCTGTACAGGAACCTCAGGCACCACATGACTCTCAGTATAAGACCTGTACAGGAACCCCCGGCACCACATGACTCTCAGTATAAGACCTGTACAGGAACCTCAGGCACCACATGACTCTCAGTATAAGACCTGTACAGGAACCTCAGGCACCACATGACTCTCAGTATAAGACCTGTACAGGAACCCCCGGCACCACATGACTCTCAGTATAAGACCTGTACAGGAACCTCAGGCACCACATGACTCTCAGTATAAGACCTGTACAGGAACCTCAGGCACCACATGACTCTCAGTATAAGACCATTGAGCACAACACTCTGGATCACACCAGCAACGCTCTCATTTCACCTGAAATAAAGTCATTTATCACACAAGGTAAGCTCCGCCCCCTTTTTATTTTTATAATTGTAGAGTTTTAGATCAGATTTGAGGTTTATTTTAATATAAATCTAGATCTTATCTTATCTTAGTTTAATTCCATCAGTGTCTAGAACAGAGAGAATAATCTGTGCAAAACATTCATATTTATACTTTCAATCCTTTGATTTAGACTTTAGTTTTTCAAGGTCTTTATAGTAAAGAAAATGGTATATTATCTTTAACATTGATAGTTCTTTATGAAGTGCCACGCCTAAATATTTAAGAGATTCTGTTTGTCATTTAAACATCTTTCTAAAGGACAGAGGGGGCGCCAGAGAGACACTTTTAAACATGGACATGTTTGTTTCGATATAATATAACATCTGCAGCAGGACATGTCCCGTCCCATCGGGACATCTGCAGAAGGACATGTCCCGTCCCATCGGGACATCTGCAGCAGGACATGTCCCGTCCCATCGGGACATCTGCAGAAGGACATGTCCCGTCCCATCGGGACATCTGCAGCAGGACATGTCCCGTCCCATCGGGACATCTGCAGAAGGACATGTCCCGTCCCATCGGGACATCTGCAGCAGGACATGTCCCGTCCCATCGGGACATCTGCAGAAGGACATGTCCCGTCCCATCGGGACATCTGCAGCTGGACATGTCCCGTCCCATCGAGACATCTGCAGCTGGACATGTCCCGTCCCATCGAGACATCTGCAGCTGGACATGTCCCGTCCCATCGAGACATCTGCAGCTGGACATGTCCCGTCCCATCGAGACATCTGCAGCTGGACATGTCCCGTCCCATCGAGACATCTGCAGCTGGACATGTCCCGTCCCATCGAGAAGCAATCAACTGTTTTTGTTTAATGTTTTGGGCCAATGTTTCCAAGTTCAAAGCGAACAACAGAGAGGACCAAGCACAGCCCTGTCCCACTCCTCTGTCCAGTCACATGACCATCGTAAAGAGCCTCAATATCACTTTAAATAAATAAGTCCAGACTTATTCTTCCATCTTTGTTTAGTTGTCTTGTTTGTGTCTCATTGTGTGTAAAGATGGTCTTATGTCCTCTTGTTTGTGTCTCATTGTGTGTTAAGATGGTCTTATGTCGTCTTGTGTGTGTCTCATTGTGTGTAAAGATGGTCTTATGTCTCTTGTGTGTGTCTCATTGTGTGTAAAGATGGTCTTATGTCGTCTTGTGTGTGTCTCATTGTGTGTTAAGATGGTCTTATGTCGTCTTGTGTGTGTCTCATTGTGTGTAAAGATGGTCTTATGTCGTCTTGTGTGTGTCTCATTGTGTGTAAAGATGGTCTTATGTCCTCTTGTGTGTGTCTCATTGTGTGTAAAGATGGTCTTATGTCCTCTTGTGTGTGTCTCATTGTGTGTAAAGATGGTCTTATGTCCTCTTGTGTGTGTCTCATTGTGTGTAAAGATGGTCTTATGTCCTCTTGTGTGTGTCTCATTGTGTGTAAAGATGGTCTTATGTCCTCTTGTGTGTGTCTCATTGTGTGTAAAGATGGTCTTATGTCTCTTGTGTGTGTCTCATTGTGTGTAAAGATGGTCTTATGTCCTCTTGTGTGTGTCTCATTGTGTCTAAAGATGGTCTTATGTCCTCTTGTGTGTGTCTCATTGTGTCTAAAGATGGTCTTATGTCCTCTTGTGTGTGTCTCATTGTGTGTAAAGATGGTCTTATGTCCTCTTGTGTGTGTCTCATTGTGTGTAAAGATGGTCTTATGTCCTCTTGTGTGTGTGTCTCATTGTGTCTAAAGATGGTCTTATGTCCTCTTGTGTGTGTCTCATTGTGTCTAAAGATGGTCTTATGTCCTCTTGTGTGTGTCTCATTGTGTGTAAAGATGGTCTTATGTCGTCTTGTGTGTGTCTCATTGTGTGTAAAGATGGTCTTATGTCCTCTTGTGTGTGTCTCATTGTGTGTAAAGATGGTCTTATGTCCTCTTGTGTGTGTGTCTCATTGTGTCTAAAGATGGTCTTATGTCCTCTTGTGTGTGTCTCATTGTGTCTAAAGATGGTCTTATGTCCTCTTGTGTGTGTCTCATTGTGTGTAAAGATGGTCTTATGTCCTCTTGTGTGTGTCTCATTGTGTGTAAAGATGGTCTTATGTCGTCTTGTGTGTGTCTCATTGTGTGTAAAGATGGTCTTATGTCCTCTTGTGTGTGTCTCATTGTGTGTAAAGATGGTCTTATGTCCTCTTGTGTGTGTCTCATTGTGTGTAAAGATGGTCTTATGTCCTCTTGTGTGTGTCTCATTGTGTGTAAAGATGGTCTTATGTCCTCTTGTGTGTGTCTCATTGTGTCTAAAGATGGTCTTATGTCCTCTTGTGTGTGTCTCATTGTGTCTAAAGATGGTCTTATGTCCTCTTGTGTGTGTCTCATTGTGTGTAAAGATGGTCTTATGTCCTCTTGTGTGTGTCTCATTGTGTGTAAAGATGGTCTTATGTCGTCTTGTGTGTGTCTCATTGTGTGTAAAGATGGTCTTATGTCGATCAAAAGACACATGTGCATCATTATCTGGACCATATTTATGTGTGAATATCTCATGTCACAACGTGGGCACCTGCGGTTTATGACAGGTGCGGTTTATGACAGGTGCGGTTTATGACAGGTGCGGTTTATGACAGGTGCAGTTTATGACAGGTGCGGCCCTGTTAGTTTATGAATCATATCCAGAAATGGTCTTGAAGTGGCACATTTTGGAGCAGTTGATGAGCATAAGTGTCCAACCACAGGAGACGTGTCCAACCACTGCAGACGTGTCCAACCACAGGAGACGTGTCCAACCACAGGAGACGTGTCCAACCACAGGAGACGTGTCCAACCACTGCAGACGTGTCCAACCACAGGAGACGTGTCCAACCACAGGAGACGTGTCCAACCACAGGAGACGTGTCCAACCACTGCAGACGTGTCCAACCACAGGAGACGTGTCCAACCACAGGAGACGTGTCCAACCACAGGAGACGTGTCCAACCACTGCAGACGTGTCCAACCACAGGAGACGTGTCCAACCACAGGAGACGTGTCCAACCACAGGAGACGTGTCCAACCACTGCAGACGTGTCCAACCACAGGAGACGTGTCCAACCACAGGAGACGTGTCCAACCACAGGAGACGTGTCCAACCACTGCAGACGTGTCCAACCACAGGAGACGTGTCCAACCACAGGAGACGTGTCCAACCACTGCAGACGTGTCCAACCACAGGAGACGTGTCCAACCACAGGAGACGTGTCCAACCACAGGAGACGTGTCCAACCACTGCAGACGTGTCCAACCACTGCAGACGTGTCCAACCACAGGAGACGTGTCCAACCACTGCAGACGTGTCCAACCACTGCAGACGTGTCCAACCACTGCAGACGTGTCCAACCACAGGAGACGTGTCCAACCACAGGAGACGTGTCCAACCACAGGAGACGTGTCCAACCACAGGAGACGTGTCCAACCACTGCAGACGTGTCCAACCACTGCAGACGTGTCCAACCACAGGAGACGTGTCCAACCACAGGAGACGTGTCCAACCACAGGAGACGTGTCCAACCACAGGAGACGTGTCCAACCACAGGAGACGTGTCCAACCACTGCAGACGTGTCCAACCACTGCAGACGTGTCCAACCACTGCAGACGTGTCCAACCACAGGAGACGTGTCCAACCACAGGAGACGTGTCCAACCACAGGAGACGTGTCCAACCACTGCAGACGTGTCCAACCACTGCAGACGTGTCCAACCACCGCAGACGTGTCCAACCACCGCAGACGTGTCCAACCACAGGAGACGTGTCCAACCACTGCAGACGTGTCCAACCACAGGAGACGTGTCCAACCACAGGAGACGTGTCCAACCACTGCAGACGTGTCCAACCACTGCAGACGTGTCCAACCACAGGAGACGTGTCCAACCACTGCAGACGTGTCCAACCACCGCAGACGTGTCCAACCACAGGAGACGTGTCCAACCACTGCAGACGTGTCCAACCACTGCAGACGTGTCCAACCACAGGAGACGTGTCCAACCACAGGAGACGTGTCCAACCACAGGAGACGTGTCCAACCACTGCAGACGTGTCCAACCACAGGAGACGTGTCCAACCACAGGAGACGTGTCCAACCACTGCAGACGTGTCCAACCACAGGAGACGTGTCCAACCACAGGAGACGTGTCCAACCACAGGAGACGTGTCCAACCACTGCAGACGTGTCCAACCACAGGAGACGTGTCCAACCACAGGAGACGTGTCCAACCACAGGAGACGTGTCCAACCACTGCAGACGTGTCCAACCACAGGAGACGTGTCCAACCACAGGAGACGTGTCCAACCACAGGAGACGTGTCCAACCACTGCAGACGTGTCCAACCACAGGAGACGTGTCCAACCACAGGAGACGTGTCCAACCACAGGAGACGTGTCCAACCACTGCAGACGTGTCCAACCACAGGAGACGTGTCCAACCACAGGAGACGTGTCCAACCACAGGAGACGTGTCCAACCACTGCAGACGTGTCCAACCACAGGAGACGTGTCCAACCACAGGAGACGTGTCCAACCACAGGAGACGTGTCCAACCACTGCAGACGTGTCCAACCACAGGAGACGTGTCCAACCACAGGAGACGTGTCCAACCACTGCAGACGTGTCCAACCACAGGAGACGTGTCCAACCACAGGAGACGTGTCCAACCACAGGAGACGTGTCCAACCACTGCAGACGTGTCCAACCACTGCAGACGTGTCCAACCACAGGAGACGTGTCCAACCACTGCAGACGTGTCCAACCACTGCAGACGTGTCCAACCACTGCAGACGTGTCCAACCACAGGAGACGTGTCCAACCACAGGAGACGTGTCCAACCACAGGAGACGTGTCCAACCACAGGAGACGTGTCCAACCACTGCAGACGTGTCCAACCACTGCAGACGTGTCCAACCACAGGAGACGTGTCCAACCACAGGAGACGTGTCCAACCACAGGAGACGTGTCCAACCACAGGAGACGTGTCCAACCACTGCAGACGTGTCCAACCACTGCAGACGTGTCCAACCACTGCAGACGTGTCCAACCACAGGAGACGTGTCCAACCACAGGAGACGTGTCCAACCACAGGAGACGTGTCCAACCACTGCAGACGTGTCCAACCACTGCAGACGTGTCCAACCACTGCAGACGTGTCCAACCACCGCAGACGTGTCCAACCACCGCAGACGTGTCCAACCACAGGAGACGTGTCCAACCACTGCAGACGTGTCCAACCACAGGAGACGTGTCCAACCACAGGAGACGTGTCCAACCACTGCAGACGTGTCCAACCACTGCAGACGTGTCCAACCACAGGAGACGTGTCCAACCACTGCAGACGTGTCCAACCACCGCAGACGTGTCCAACCACAGGAGACGTGTCCAACCACTGCAGACGTGTCCAACCACTGCAGACGTGTCCAACCACAGGAGACGTGTCCAACCACAGGAGACGTGTCCAACCACAGGAGACGTGTCCAACCACTGCAGACGTGTCCAACCACAGGAGACGTGTCCAACCACAGGAGACGTGTCCAACCACTGCAGACGTGTCCAACCACAGGAGACGTGTCCAACCACAGGAGACGTGTCCAACCACAGGAGACGTGTCCAACCACTGCAGACGTGTCCAACCACAGGAGACGTGTCCAACCACAGGAGACGTGTCCAACCACAGGAGACGTGTCCAACCACTGCAGACGTGTCCAACCACAGGAGACGTGTCCAACCACAGGAGACGTGTCCAACCACTGCAGACGTGTCCAACCACAGGAGACGTGTCCAACCACAGGAGACGTGTCCAACCACAGGAGACGTGTCCAACCACAGGAGACGTGTCCAACCACTGCAGACGTGTCCAACCACTGCAGACGTGTCCAACCACAGGAGACGTGTCCAACCACAGGAGACGTGTCCAACCACAGGAGATGTGAAGGACAGACGTGCAAAAATGTAACATTAAAGTCAAAATGTTGCATATTCTGGTGAATTTGATTAAGATGAGTTATTTCTGGATATGACTCATTTCATGCTGTTGCTTCTGGATCATTTATGGGAGAAGAAATGCAACGCTCTTAAACTGAACGACTTTGATGCTTCACTGAAGGAAACTAAACCTGTGGAGCGCGTACAGAAGATGCTGCTTCTGCTGGAGCTTCAGACGTGAGACAGATCCAGCTTCAGAACTAAAGAATCTAAACTGACTCCAGACTTTGACTCAAAACAGAAGCTCAACAACACGTCGGTTCCACTGAAGCTGAAGCTGCTGTTTATTCCACTGAAATGTCTTTAAATTCATCATGATTTAATGCATATGTTGCTTTGTTAAGGCCCGTTCAAACCGCAAACGCCTATTCGCGCATTATGGCGAAGTTGAAGAAAAACGCAAATACGCCGCGTTCTCGACGCAGCGGAGCAGAGACGAAATATACAAGTTACAGGTCAAATCTTGTGTCATTTATAGTCATTCATTCGTTCAAACAAACACACCATATTTTCCTGGCCCCGCCCCTCGGTAAAACTTTAGAACCCTAATGTGGCCCTCGAGTCTAAAGGTTTGGGGCCCCTGCTGTACGTGGACACTTTGAGCACAGTCACTCTTCTCACGCGCTCAGTGTTTGCATTTCAGTTTTAGTCCCGGATTCTGACCTTTTGTCTTCTCTTAGACAAACTCAGTAAAACACACGGAACACATACATCCGCCTGCCCCTCCTCCTGACGCCCGGATATACATCCCCCATACATCATCCATACATTACCCACACATTATCCATACATCCTCCATACATCACCCACATATCATCCATACATTATCCACACATCATCCATACATCACCCACATATCATCCATACATTATCCACACATCATCCATACATTATCCACACATCATCCATACATCACCCACATATCATCCATACATTATCCATACATCACCCATACATTATCCACACATCATCCATACATCACCCACATATCATCCATACATTATCCACACATCATCCATACATCACCCACATATCATCCATACATTATCCATACATCACCCATACATCATCCATACATTATCCACACATCATCCATACATCACCCACATATCATCCATACATTATCCATACATCACCCATACATCACCCACACATTATCCATACATCCTCCATACATCACCCACATATCATCCATACATTATCCATACATCATCCATACATCACCCACACATTATCCATACATCCTCCATACATCACCCACATATCATCCATACATTATCCATACATCATCCATACATCACCCACACATCACCCATACATCATCCATACATTATCCACACATCATCCATACATCACCCACATATCATCCATACATTATCCACACATCATCCATACATCACCCACATATCATCCATACATTATCCATACATCACCCATACATCATCCATACATTATCCACACATCATCCATACATCACCCACATATCATCCATACATTATCCATACATCACCCATACATCACCCACACATTATCCATACATCCTCCATACATCACCCACATATCATCCATACATTATCCATACATCACCCATACATCACCCACACATTATCCATACATCCTCCATACATCACCCACATATCATCCATACATTATCCACACATCATCCATACATTACCCACACATTATCCATACATCCTCCATACATCACCCACATATCATCCATACATTATCCATACATCATCCATACATCCTCCGTACATTATCCATACATCATCCATACATCCTCCATACATCCTCCATACATCACCCACATATCATCCATACATCCTCCATACATCACCCACATATCATCCATACATTATCCATACATCATCCATACATCATCCATACATCCTCCGTACATCATCCATACATCACCCACATATCATCCATACATTATCCATACATCACCCATACATCATCCATACATTATCCACACATCATCCATACATCACCCACATATCATCCATACATTATCCACACATCATCCATACATCACCCACATATCATCCATACATTATCCATACATCACCCATACATCATCCATACATTATCCACACATCATCCATACATCACCCACATATCATCCATACATTATCCATACATCACCCATACATCACCCACACATTATCCATACATCCTCCATACATCACCCACATATCATCCATACATTATCCATACATCACCCATACATCACCCACACATTATCCATACATCCTCCATACATCACCCACATATCATCCATACATTATCCACACATCATCCATACATTACCCACACATTATCCATACATCCTCCATACATCACCCACATATCATCCATACATTATCCATACATCATCCATACATCCTCCGTACATTATCCATACATCATCCATACATCCTCCATACATCCTCCATACATCACCCACATATCATCCATACATCCTCCATACATCACCCACATATCATCCATACATTATCCATACATCATCCATACATCATCCATACATCCTCCGTACATCATCCATACATCACCCACATATCATCCATACATTACCCACACATTATATATACATCCTCCATACATCACCCACATATCATCCATACATTATCCACACATCATCCATACATCACCCACATATCATCCATACATTATCCACACATCATCCATACATCACCCACATATCATCCATACATTATCCATACATCACCCATACATCACCCACACATTATCCATACATCCTCCATACATCACCCACATATCATCCATACATTATCCACACATCATCCATACATCACCCACATATCATCCATACATTATCCATACATCACCCATACATCACCCACACATTATCCATACATCATCCATACATCACCCACACATCATCCATACATCATCCATACATCACCCACACATCATCCATACATCACCCACATATCATCCATACATTATCCATACATCACCCATACATTACCCACACATCATCCATACATTATCCATACATCCTCCGTACATCATCCATACATCACCCACATATCATCCATACATTATCCACACATCACCCATACATCACCCACACATTATCCATACATCCTCCATACATCCTCCATACATCATCCATACATCACCCACACATCATCCATACATTATCCATACATCACCCATACATCACCCACATATCATCCATACATTATCCATACATCACCCATACATCACCCACACATTATCCATACATCCTCCATACATCCTCCATACATCACCCACACATCATCCATACATCATCCATACATCACCCACACATCATCCATACATCACCCACATATCATCCATACATTATCCATACATCACCCATACATTACCCACACATTATCCACACATCATCCATACATTATCCATACATCCTCCGTACATCATCCATACATCACCCACATATCATCCATACATTATCCATACATCATCCATACATCCTCCGTACATCATCCATACATCACCCACATATCATCCATACATTATCCATACATCATCCATACATCACCCACACATTATCCGTACATCATCCATACATTACCCACACATTATCCATACATCCTCCATACATCACCCACATATCATCCATACATTATCCACACATCATCCATACATCCTCCGTACATCATCCATACATCACCCACATATCATCCATACATCATCCATACATCACCCACATATCATCCATACATTATCCATACATCACCCATACATCAGCCACACATTATCCATACATCCTCCATACATCCTCCATACATCACCCACATATCATCCATACATTATCCATACATCATCCATACATCCTCCGTACATCATCCATACATCACCCACATATCATCCATACATTATCCATACATCATCCATACATCCTCCGTACATCATCCATACATCACCCACATATCATCCATACATTATCCATACATCATCCATACATCACCCACACATTATCCGTACATCATCCATACATTACCCACACATTATCCATACATCCTCCATACATCACCCACATATCATCCATACATTATCCATACATCATCCATACATCCTCCGTACATCATCCATACATCACCCACATATCATCCATACATCATCCATACATCATCCATACATCACCCACATATCATCCATACATTATCCATACATCATCCATACATCCTCCGTACATCATCCATACATCACCCACATATCATCCATACATTATCCATACATCATCCATACATCATCCATACATCCTCCATACATCATCCATACATCACCCACATATCATCCATACATTATCCATACATCACCCATACATCACCCACACATTATCCATACATCCTCCATACATCCTCCATACATCACCCACATATCATCCATACATTATCCATACATCATCCATACATCACCCACACATCATCCATACATCACCCACATATCCATACATTATCCATACATCATCCATACATCACCCACACATCCTCCATACATCACCCACATATCATCCATACATTATCCATACATCACCCATACATCACCCACATATCATCCACACATTCTCCATACATCACCCACACATCATCCATACATTATCCATACATCCTCTATACATCATCCATACATCACCCACACATCATCCATACATCACCCACATATCATCCATACATTATCCATACATCATCCATACATCACCCACACATTATCCGTACATCACCCACATATCATCCATACATTATCCATACATCATCCATACATCACCCACACATTATCCATACATCCTCCATACATCACCCACATATCATCCATACATTATCCATACATCATCCATACATCCTCCGTACATCATCCATACATCACTCACAAATCATCCATACATCATCCATACATCACCCACATATCATCCATACATTATCCATACATCACCCATACATCAGCCACACATTATCCATACATCCTCCATACATCCTCCATACATCACCCACATATCATCCATACATTATCCATACATCATCCATACATCCTCCGTACATCATCCATACATCACCCACATATCATCCATACATTATCCATACATCACCCACACATTATCCATACATCCTCCATACATCATCCATACATCACCCACATATCATCCATACATTATCCATACATCACCCATACATCACCCACACATTATCCATACATCCTCCATACATCATCCATACATCACCCACATATCATCCATACATTATCCATACATCATCCATACATCACCCACACATCATCCATACATCACCCACATATCCATACATTATCCATACATCACCCACACATCATCCATACATCATCCATACATTCTCCATACATTATCCATACATCACCCACACATCATCCATACATTGCCCACACATTATCCATACATTATCCATACATCCTCCATAAATCATCCATACATTACCCACACATCATCCATACATCACCCACACATTATCCATACATCATCCATACATCACCCACACATTATCCATACATCACCCACACATCATCCATACATCATCCATACATTGCCCACACATCATCCACACATTATCCATACATCACCCATACATCATCCATACATCATCCATACATTGCCCACACATCATCCACACATCATCCATACATCACCCATACATCATCCTCCATTAACCATACATCATCCATACATCATGGCATGAGCTCCAACACACGCGAGCACCACCACCGGAGTACGTCACATGACGTCACATGACAGGTCCGGGACCTGTCATGTGACGTCATGTGACGTACTCCGGTGTTTGTCATGTAAAAGACGCATCATAAAGTCATGAATTATGACTTTATTCTCGTTGTGGCCCGAAGGAAACGAGGTCAAGGACTCTTTATCTCATGGTTTTATTCACCGGACTTTGCATCTTAAGACTTGATGGTTTAGACCTGGTTTAGTCCTGGTTTAGTCCTGGTTTAGACCTGCTTTAGTCCTGCTTTAGTCCTGCTTTAGTCCTGCTTTAGTCCTGCTTTAGTCCTGCTTTAGTCCTGCTTTAGTCCTGGTTTAGTCCTGGTTTAGACCTGCTTTAGTCCTGCTTTAGTCCTGCTTTAGTCCTGGTTTAGTCCTGCTTTAGTCCTGGTTTAGTCCACGTGTGTGCAAATGTCTGTTGTGTTCCCTGCTTCCTGTCTCCGCCCTCTTTTACTGTCTTTATCAGATCTGTCGAGACAAAAACTAAACCAGACCAAGACCGGGACCAGGACCTGGAGTCTTCTGCTGCATGTAAGTCCAGACCGAGACCGAGACCAGGACCGGGACCAGGACCAGGACCGGGACCAGGACCGGGACCAGGACCGGGACCGGGACCAGATGCATGCGAGTCCCTGCAAAGATCAGCAAATCTGGATTGTCTCTGCTCCTGTCTCTGCTCCTGTCTCTGCTCCTGTCTCTGGTCCTGTCTCTGCTCCTGTCTCTGCTCCTGTCTCTGCTCCTGTCTCTGGACTGAATGAACGATCGTGTTTTACACTTTTCCTTTTCCTCGTTTGGAAAGTGACAGTGGAATGTGAGGAATTCAACCACTGTTTTTATTGCATAATCCAGAGACAGGAGCAGAGACAGGAGCAGAGACAGGAGCAGAGACAGGAGCAGAGACAGGAGCAGAGACAGGACCAGAGACAGGAGCAGAGACAGGACCAGAGACAGAACCAGAGACAGGAGCAGAGACAGGAGCAGAGACAGGACCAGAGACAGGAGCAGAGACAGGAGCAGAGACAGAACCAGAGACAGGAGCAGAGACAGGAGCAGAGACAGGAGCAGAGACAGAACCAGAGACAGGAGCAGAGACAGGAGCAGAGACAGGAGCAGAGACAGGAGCAGAGACAGAACCAGAGACAGGAGCAGAGACAGGAGCAGAGACAGGAGCAGAGACAGAACCAGAGACAGGAGCAGAGACAGGAGCAGAGACAGGAGCAGAGACAGGAGCAGAGACAGGAGCAGAGACAGGAGCAGAGACAGCTCGGGCATTTTTGCCTCTCTCTCTCCCCCTGTATCTCTCTTTATCTCTTCCTCTCTCTCTCGGAGGCGGTCGGGAGGGGAGGCGGTCGGGAGGGGAGGCGGTCGGGAGGGGAGGCGGTCTGGAGGGGAGGCGGTCGGGAGGGGAGGCAGTCGGGAGGGGAGGCGGTCTGGAGGGGAGGCGGTCTGGAGGGGAGGCGGTCGGGAGGGGAGGCGGTCGGGAGGGGAGGCGGTCTGGAGGGGAGGCGGTCGGGAGGGGAGGCGGTCGGGAGGGGAGGCGGTCTGGAGGGGAGGCGGTCGGGAGGGGAGGCGGTCTGGAGGGGAGGCGGTCGGGAGGGGAGGCGGTCGGGAGGGGAGGCGGTCGGGAGGGGAGGCGGTCTGGAGGGGAGGCGGTCTGGAGGGGAGGCGGTCGGGAGGGGAGGCGGTCTGGAGGGGAGGCGGTCGGGAGGGGAGGCGGTCTGGAGGGGAGGCGGTCGGGAGGGGAGGCGGTCTGGAGGGGAGGCGGTCGGGAGGGGAGGCGGTCGGGAGGGGAGGCGGTCTGGAGGGGAGGCGGTCGGGAGGGGAGGCGGTCGGGAGGGGAGGCGGTCGGGAGGGGAGGCGGTCGGGAGGGGAGGCGGTCGGGAGGGGAGGCGGTCTGGAGGGGAGGCGGTCGGGAGGGGAGGCGGTCGGGAGGGGAGGCGGTCTGGAGGGGAGGCGGTCGGGAGGGGACTTTGCTCTTCAGACTTCAGTGCTCCATCTACAGAAGTCACAACACTCTGTTCCACATTGTGACATCATCAGGTGGTGTCTCGACATTTCTTTTTTGCCGATCGTTCAGTTTCATTTCTGTTTGTGCAGTTTATCCAGGAAGGAAACCTCCCCCTCTCTCTCCCCCTCTCTCTCCCCTCCCCCTCTCTCTCCCCCTCCCCCTCTCTCTCCCCCTCTCTCTCCCCCTCCCCCTCTCTCTCCCCCTCTCTCTCCCCCTCTCTTTCTCTCCCCCTCTCTCTCCCCCTCCCCCTCTCTCTCCCCCTCTCTCTCCCCCTCTCTTTCTCTCCCCCTCTCTCTCTCTCACTCTCTCTCTCTCTCCTCAGAGTGTGATGTCATAAACTCCCAGGATGCATCATGGCTTCTTTGGACCCAAATCCTCGGAGCGTCTTCAGGAGCGTCAAGGTTTGTCTTTGTCTTTGTCTTTCCTGAAAGACGAGCTGAGGGCGAGAGCCAACATGTAACTGAGGAGGCGGAGCAACTGACACTGAGGCACAAGCAGGAGGCTGGTCCATGTTCAGTCCTGACTCTGGCACCAGCAGGAGGCCGGTACATGTTTAGTCCTGACTCTGGCACCAGCAGGAGGACGGTCCATGTTTAGTCCTGACTCTGGCACCAGCAGGAGGCCGCTCCATGTTTAGTCCTGACTCTGGCACCAGCAGGAGGCCGCTCCATGTTTAGTCCTGACTCTGGCACCAGCAGGAGGCCGGTCCATGTTTAGTCCTGACTCTGGCACCAGCAGGAGGCCGGTCCATGTTCAGTCCTGACTCTGGCACCAGCAGGAGGCCGGTCCATGTTTAGTCCTGACTCTGGCACCAGCAGGAGGCCGGTCCATGTTCAGTCCTGACTCTGGCACCAGCAGGAGGACGGTCCATGTTTAGTCCTGACTCTGGCACCAGCAGGAGGCCGCTCCATGTTTAGTCCTGACTCTGGCACCAGCAGGAGGCCGCTCCATGTTTAGTCCTGACTCTGGCACCAGCAGGAGGCCGGTCCATGTTTAGTCCTGACTCTGGCACCAGCAGGAGGCCGGTCCATGTTTAGTCCTGACTCTGGCACCAGCAGGAGGCCGGTCCATGTTCAGTCCTGACTCTGGCACCAGCAGGAGGCCGGTCCATGTTTAGTCCTGACTCTGGCACCAGCAGGAGGCCGGTCCATGTTCAGTCCTGACTCTGGCACCAGCAGGAGGCCGGTCCATGTTTAGTCCTGACTCTGGCACCAGCAGGAGGCCGGTCCATGTTTAGTCCTGACTCTGGCACCAGCAGGAGGCCGCTCCATGTTTAGTCCTGACTCTGAAGTTTACAGACTCTGAAGGACAAAAGCAGCTGATTGGCCTGGTGTGAGGGCGTGGCCCTGGGACATCCTGGTCACCCCAGGGTGTCCAGACATGTAGACTGTGCCTTTGACTTTGGGCGTTACAAAAATAAATTGAATTGAAAGAGAAAAAGGCCAGAATATTATTATGTTTCTTAAACAGGCACAAGTACTTCCTGTCCTCCGAGAGGACACAAGTACTTCCTGTCCTCCAGAGAGGACACAAGTACTTCCTGTCCTCCAGAGAGGACACAAGTACTTCCTGTCCTCCAGAGAGGACACAAGGACTTCCTGTCCTCCAGAGAGGACACAAGTACTTCCTTTCCTCCAGAGAGGACACAACCTCCAGAGAGGACACAAGTACTTCCTGTCCTCCAGAGAGGACACAAGTACTTCCTGTCCTCCAGAGAGGACAGAGTACTTCCTGTCCTCCAGAGATTCCGAACTTATTTTCGTACCCTTTTTATTAGTCAAGATGGCGGACGACACACATTTCACATCCGGGTTTTACTCTTCAAAATAAGGATGTAGCGGTATTTCAAAATAAATGTAACATAATAATAAATTGCACTATGCCATTTTCGGAACTCACAGAATTAATGCATAGACACATAGAATAGTTACAACACTCACTTCTTCTCTCTCTCTCCTCACCTCTTCTCTCCCTCCTCTCACTTCTTCTCTCCTCCCTCACTTCTTCTCTCCTCCCTCACTTCTTCTCTCCTCCCTCACCTCTTCTCTCCTCCCTCACTTCTTCTCTCCTCCCTCACTTCTTCTCTCCTCCCTCACCTCTTCTCTCCTCCCTCACTTCTTCTCTCCTCCTCACTTCTTCTCTCCTCCCTCACTTCTTCTCTCCTCCCTCACCTCTTCTCTCCTCCCTCACTTCTTCTCTCCTCCCTCACTTCTTCTCTCCTCCCTCACCTCTTCTCTCCTCCCTCACTTCTTCTCTCCTCCCTCATTCTTCTCTCCTCCCTCACCTCTTCTCTCCTCCTCACTTCTTCTCTTCCTCCTCTCTACTCTCTCTCTTCCTCACTTTCTCCTCCCTCACTTCTTCTCTCTCCTCTTCTCCTCACTTCTCTCTTCTCTCTCCCTCACTTCTTCTCTCCTCCCTCACTTCTTCTCTCCTCCCTCACTTTTCTCCTCCCTCACTTCTTCTCTCCTCCCTCACTCTTCTCCTCCCTCACTTCTTCTCTCCTCCCTCACTCTCTCTCCTCCCTAACTTCTTCTCTCCTCCCTCACTTCTCTCCTCCCTCACTTCTCTCTCCTCCCTCACTCTTCTCTCCTCCTCACTTCTTCTCTCCTCCCTCACTTCTTCTCTCCTCCCTCACCTCTTCTCTCCTCCCTCACCTCTTCTCTCCTCCCTCACTCTCTTCTCTCTCTCTCCTCCCTCACCTCTTCTCCTCCCTCTCTTCTCCTCACTCTCTCTCCTCGCTCTTCGCTCCTCCCTCACTTCTTCTCTCCTCCCTCACCTCTTCCTCTCCTCCCTCACCTCTTCTCTCCTCCCTCACTTCTTCTCTCCTCCCTCACTTCTTCTCTCCTCTCTCTCTCCTCACTCTTCTCTCCTCGCTCACTTCTTCTCTCCTCCCTCACTTCTTCTCTCCTCCTCACTCTCTCTCCTCTCTCTTCCTCCTCTCACCTCTTCTCTCCTCCCTCACTTCTTCTCTCCTCCCTCACCTCTTTCTCTCCTCTCCCCCTCCTCTTCTCTCCTCCCTCACTTCTTCTCTCTCCTCTCCTCAAGTCTCTCTCTCCCTCACTCTTCTCCTCCCTCACCTTCTTCTCTCCTCCCTCACTTCTTCTCTCCTCCCTCACCTCTTCTCTCCTCCCTCACTTCTTCTCTCCTCCCTCACTTCTTCTCTCCTCCCTCACTTCTTCTCTCCTCCTCACCTTCTTCTCTCCTCCCTCACTTCTTCTCTCCTCCCTCACCTCTTCTCTCTCCTCACTCTTCTCTCCTCCTCACTTCTTCTCTCCTCCTCACCTCTTCTCTCCTCCCTCACCTCTTCTCTCCTCCCTCACTTCTTCTCTCCTCCCTCACCTCTTCTCTCCTCCCTCACTTCTTCTCTCCTCGCTCACCTTCTTCTCTCCTCCCTCACTCTCTCTCCTCCCTCCTCTTCTCTCCTCCCTCACCTCTTCTCTCCTCCCTCTCTTCTCTCTCTCTCTCCTCACCTCTTCTCTCCTCCCTCACTTCTTCTCTCCTCCCTCACCTCTTCTCTCCTCCCTCACCTCTTCTCTCTCCCTCACTTCTTCTCTCCTCCTCACTTCTTCTCTCCTCCCTCACTTCTTCTCTCCTCCCTCACCTCTTCTCTCCTCCCTCACTCTCTCTCTCCTCCTCTTCTCTCCTCCCTCGACTTCTCTCTCCTCCCTCACCTCTTCTCTCCTCCCTCACTTCTTCTCTCCTCCCTCACCTCTTCTCTCCTCCCTCACTTCTTCTCTCCTCCCTCACCTCTTCTCTCCTCCCTCACTTCTTCTCTCCTCCCTCACCTCTTCTCTCCTCCCTCACCTCTTCTCTCCTCCCTCACTTCTTCTCTCCTCCCTCACCTTCTTCTCTCCTCCTCACTTCTTCTCTCCTCCCTCACTCTTCTCTCCTCCCTCGACTTCTTCTCTCCTCCCTCACTCTTCTCTCCTCCCTCACCTCTTCTCTCCTCCCTCACTTCTTCTCTCCTCCTCACCTCTCTCTCTCCTCTCTTCTCTCCTCCCTCACTTCTTCTCTCCTCCCTCACCTTCTTCTCTCCTCCCTCACCTCTTCTCTCCTCCCTCACTTCTTCTCTCCTCCCTCACCTCTTCTCTCCTCCCTCACTCTTCTCTCCTCCTCACTTCTCTCCTCCCTCACTTCTTCTCTCCTCCTCACCTCTTCTCTCCTCCCTCACCTCTTCTCCTCCTCTCCTCACTCTTCTTCTCTCCTCCCTCACTTCTTCTCTCCTCCCTCCTTCTCTCTCCTCACCTCTTCTCTCCTCCCTCACCTCTTCTCTCCTCCCTCACTTCTTCTCTCCTCCTCACCTCTTCTCTCCTCCCTCACTTCTTCTCTCCTCCCTCACCTCTTCTCTCCTCCTCACTTCTTCTCTCCTCCCTCACTTCTTCTCTCCTCCCTCACCTCTTCTCTCCTCCCTCACTTTCTCCTCCCTCACTTCTTCTCTCTCCCTCACTTCTTCTCTCCTCCCTCACTTCTTCTCTCCTCCCTCACTCTTCTCTCCTCCCTCACTTCTTCTCTCCTCCCTCACTTCTTCTCTCCTCCCTCACCTCTTCTCTCCTCCCTCACTCTTCTCTCCTCCCTCACTTCTTCTCTCCTCCCTCACCTCTTCTCTCCTCCCTCACTTCTTCTCTCCTCCCTCACTTCTTCTCTCCTCCCTCACCTCTTCTCTCCTCCCTCACCTCTTCTCTCCTCCCTCACTTCTTCTCTCCTCCCTCACTCTTCTCTCCTCCCTCACCTTTCTCCTCACTCTTCTCTCCCTCACTTCTTCTCTCCTCCCTCACTTCTTCTCTCCTCCCTCACTCTTCTCTCCTCCCTCACCTCTTCTCTCCTCCCTCACTTCTTCTCTCCTCCCTCACCTCTTCTCTCCTCCCTCACTCTTCTCTCCTCCCTCACTTCTTCTCTCCTCCCTCACTTCTTCTCTCCTCCCTCACCTCTTCTCTCCTCCCTCACTTCTTCTCTCCTCCCTCACTTCTTCTCTCCTCCCTCACTTCTTCTCTCCTCCCTCACCTCTTCTCTCCTCCCTCACTCTTCTCTCCTCCCTCACTTCTTCTCTCCTCCCTCACCTCTTCTCTCCTCCCTCACCTCTTCTCTCCTCCCTCACTCTTCTCTCCTCCCTCACCTCTTCTCTCCTCCCTCACTTCTTCTCTCCTCCCTCACTTCTTCTCTCCTCCCTCACTTCTTCTCTCCTCCCTCACTTCTTCTCTCCTCCCTCACCTCTTCTCTCCTCCCTCACCTTCTTCTCTCCTCCCTCACTTCTTCTCTCCTCCCTCACCTCTTCTCTCCTCCCTCACTCTCTCTCCTCCCTCACTTCTTCTCTCCTCCCTCACTTCTTCTCTCCTCCCTCACCTTCTTCTCTCCTCCCTCACTTCTTCTCTCCTCCCTCACTTCTTCTCTCCTCCTCACTTCTTCTCTCCTCCCTCACCTCTTCTCTCCTCCCTCACTCTTCTCTCCTCCCTCACTTCTTCTCTCCTCCCTCACTCTTCTCTCCTCCCTCACTCTTCTCTCCTCCCTCACTTCTTCTCTCCTCCCTCACCTCTTCTCTCCTCCCTCACTTCTTCTCTCCTCCCTCACTTCTTCTCTCCTCCTCACTTCTTCTCTCCTCCCTCACCTCTTCTCTCCTCCCTCACTCTTCTCTCCTCCCTCACCTTCTTCTCTCCTCCCTCACCTCTTCTCTCCTCCCTCACCTCTTCTCTCCTCCCTCACCTCTTCTCTCCTCCCTCACTTCTTCTCTCCTCCCTCACCTCTTCTCTCCTCCCTCACCTCTTCTCTCCTCCCTCACTTCTTCTCTCCTCCCTCACCTCTTCTCTCCTCCCTCACTTCTTCTCTCCTCCCTCACTTCTTCTCTCCTCCCTCACCTTCTTCTCTCCTCCCTCACTTCTTCTCTCCTCCCTCACTTCTTCTCTCCTCCCTCACCTCTTCTCTCCTCCCTCACTTCTTCTCTCCTCCCTCACTTCTTCTCTCCTCCTCACTTCTTCTCTCCTCCCTCACCTCTTCTCTCCTCCCTCACTTCTTCTCTCCTCCCTCACCTCTTCTCTCCTCCTCACTCTTCTCTCCCTCCCTCACCTCTTCTCTCCTCCCTCACCTCTTCTCTCCTCCCTCACCTCTTCTCTCCTCCCTCACTTCTTCTCTCCTCGCTCACTTCTTCTCTCCTCCCTCACTTCTTCTCTCCTCCCTCACCTCTTCTCTCCTCCCTCACTTCTTCTCTCCTCCCTCACTTCTTCTCTCCTCCCTCACCTCTTCTCTCCTCCCTCACTTTTCTCCTCCTCACTTCTCTCTTCTCCCTCACTTCTTCTCTCCTCCTCACTTCTTCTCTCCTCCCTCACTTCTTCTCTCCTCCCTCACCTCTTTCTCCTCCCTCACTTCTTCTCTTCCTCCCTCACTTCTTCTCTCCTCCCTCACTTCTTCTCTCCTCCCTCACTTCTTCTCTCCTCCCTCACCTCTTCTCTCCTCCCTCACTTCTTTTCTCCTCCCTCACTTCTTCTCTCTCCTCACTCTTCTCTCCTCCCTCACCTCTTCTCTCCTCCCTCACTTCTTCTCTCCTCCCTCACTTCTTCTCTCCTCCCTCACTTTCTCCTCCCTCA